>NC_034182.2:32047382-32284882 GCF_002021735.2 Oncorhynchus kisutch
GAGAGAGAGAGAGCGAACGAGAGAGAGAGAGCGAACGAGAGAGGAGAGAGCGAACGAGAGAGAGAGAGAGCGAACGAGAGAGAGAGAGAGCGAACGAGAGAGAGAGAGAGCGAACGAGAGAGAGAGAGAGAGCGAACGAGAGAGAGAGAGAGAGAACGAGAGAGAGAGAGAGAGCGAACGAGAGAGAGAGAGAGAGCGAACGAGAGAGAGAGAGAGAGCGAACGAGAGAGAGAGAGAGAGCGAACGAGAGAGAGAGAGAGCGAACGAGAGAGAGAGAGAGCGAACGAGAGTAGAGAGAGAAGAGAGCGAACTGAGAGAGAGAGAGAGAGAGCGAACGAGAGGAGAGAGAGGAGACGAAGCGGAGAGAGAGAGGACGAGGAGATGCGAACGAGAGAGAGAGAGCGAACGAAGAGAGAGCGAACGAGAGAGAGACGAGCGAGAGAGAGAGAGCGAACGAGGAGAGAGAGAGGAACGAGAGAGAGAGCGAACGAGAGAGAGAGCGAACGAGAGAGAGAGCGAACGAGAGAGAGAGCGAACGAGAGAGAGAGAGCGATACGAGAGAGAGAGCGAACGAGAGAGAGAGCGAACGAGAGAGAGAGCGAACGAGGAGAGAGAGCGAACGAGAGAGAGAGCGAACGAGAGAGAGAGCGAACGAGAGAGAGAGCGAACGAGAGAGAGAGCGACGAGAGAGAGCGAACGAGAGAGAGAGCGAACGAGAGAGAGAGCGAACGAGAGAAGAGGAACGAGAGAGCGAGAGAGAGAGCGAACGAGAGAAGAGCGAACGAGAGAGAGAGCGAACGAGAGAGAGAGCGAACGAGAGAGAGAGCGAACGAAGAGAGAGACAGCGAACGAGAGAGAGAGCGAACGAGAGAGAGAGCGAACGAGAGAGAGAGCGAACGAAGAGAGAGGAACGAGAAGAAAGCGAGCGCGGCGCCATCCATGATGCAGAGCCTGTGTCTCAATTACATGACAGGGAAGTTAGCCTGACCTACGAGGTCCGTTCATATGATCTAGCCATGTGTACTGGTGAGGCCTTGAGGCTTTCCGCTCTCCTTACTACTTTCTCCCTCCACTTTGGTGGTTACTTGTTTACCCCAGGCCTACACAGCATGGCGGAAGCCCAGATCAAAAGGACACGAGTAGGGCTAGCCAGGACTGGGCCACCAGGGTCGTCACGGCAGCCTGTGGAGAGGACTGAGCACCTGGCATTTGTCTCCACTCACCCTGCACCCACCCAACTTGCCATTTAAGACCAGTACTGTAGGGTAAATCCACACCATCACACACACAGCTCCTACATCTCCCACCAACACCACCCCGTGGACACGTTTGGCTTGGGGTTGCAATGCCTCTGCTGGTTCTGGCAGGGAAATGGTTAAGGGAGATTAGTGTGTGTGTGTGTGTGTGTGTGTGTGTGTGTGTGTGTGTGTGTGTGTGTGTGTGTGTAATGTACTTGACGTGGGGCCAGTGAACACGCCATGGGCATGAAAGAGAACAGTTGAAAGCAAACAGAGAAAGACAATGAGATGCTTTCTGCCATAAATGCAGAATGTTTGACCCCTTTTCCCTCCTTTCTAAAGGCAAAAGATTAAAGAGGAACTCTTGGCTATTCATGGCGTCCTTTTCCCATTCTCCTTGGGTGTCGTAAAACCCAGCTTGCTTTTCTGCTAATAAAACAGTCCCTGCTTTGTGTTGAGTTTCTTCGCGGAACACGTGAGGAGCTGGCAACCCTCTGAAAGACCTACGGATTCATTTCAAGTTTAAAATTTAGAGGCAGGAGTCGTGTCCGAAATCTAGGCTTGCCTACTACTTGAACTGCATACTGTGTAGTAAATCATACTACATACTGTTTAGAACGTACTGTTAAGTAAAAACAAATGCAGTCAGCAACAAATATCAGCATACTAGTATCATCCTACTGAGAATGTGTAATTAATGCACAATTGCATTGATTGCCGCCATTCATTCATTTTGGTAGAGTTGATTATCAGCAGTTGTTAAACACGTCGGTCTCGAAAAACTATTCTCGTTCTCAATAGTGTGCAGCGAATTCTACTAGATGAAAAGCCGAAATGAATATGACATCCTGGCATTTAAAAGCAAACCTTTTCAAAATTTCACATAATATATAAAAATATGTGCATACCCAAAATGCCTGCAGTTTAGAATGCAAGTACAGGTATTGGGACACGGCCAATGTGAGAGAGAGAGGGGGGGGGGGGGGTATTTCAGATTTGTTTCCCATCTTGACTCCATCAGCAACATGATGTTTCCAAAGGAACTAGAATGCAGTACAAAAAAGAGCATTCCCAGAACTCTAAATTCTTTGCGTAGAGTAGCAAATTGTCAACATTATAGTCGCTTGGCATGGACAGCTTTTTGGGCTTTGTCAAAATGGAGCACCGAGTGAGAAATTCATGGAGATGGGGTGGTGGTTTAGGAGGCATCCATTTATTGTTACCATCATCCAAACAAAAGCAGCCCATATGCAGCTGAATACCCACCATGTTTACGATTGCCCCCTCTCTGTTGTTCCTGCATGTGAAGCCGTAACAGTAGCAGAAAGCAATGGAACAATTCATCGATCCATTAATGTCATGGATTGCTCAAAAAGGTACACCTTGTTTCCAAGATCTACATCTGGTTTTCACCACGCACTGATTCGAAGGAAGAGATGAAAACCATCAGACACTGGCCACGAGGACCAGAATTACTCATCCCCGAATCAATCATTTTTTTAAACTAAAATAATTGTAGGAGCTACAGAGTAGAGCCCAGAAGACATGAAACTATAATTCAACACTTACTTCCAATGTGGTCAAGACAGACCACACCAACCAACAAAAACACCAAGTACAAAAAGCCTTCACTCACCACTGCTTTGGTGGACATATTGCCCTCCATGTCAGAGTAGTTGGCGTCCATCAGCTCCGGAAACGCCTTTCTGCGCTCCCCTAGCACCTCGCGGCCGTCCACCCGCAGTTTAGCGGGGTGCACCTGGGATTTGTCCTTCAGCAGTTTCTTATCCGAGTGGTGGGACTGGGCGTGCGACAGGGACGAGCCCCCTGTCGGTTTTAACGACAATTCCGCTAAGTTTTTCTTTTTCTTTTTGGTCACGTGGTCCTCGCAGTCAGTGACAGACAGTCGCTTGTTAGTCCCCGCCCCAGACCCGGCCCCGTGCAAGTAGCCCCCGTCCTGCCGGTGCTCCTTGGAGATGGTCTTGGGCTCCTTGAAGCCCATCTTGGGGATGGGGGGGTTGTCACGAAGAAGAGGCTGGTTCTCTTTGGGTTTCTTGGAGAAATCTTTGGAGGCTTTGCTGGGTTCCCTGCCACAATCTCGGAAGGCACTTTTGGTCTCTTTTGAAGGCTTGTCTTTGTGGTCCTTTGAGGGTTTGAGTAGCTTGGATGAGCTGCTACTATTAGTAGTGGTGGTTGTGGTGGTGGTGAGGAGGGCGCCAGTTCCTTTGGAGCTGTCCTGCGGCAAAAAGCACAGGCCAAAGATTAGGTCTCAATTTATTTAGATAGGATCCTATAACTTGATGATAGACCATCTATCAACTTTGACTCTTGATTTGCAACAACTTGCTTGAGTTCGGTTTTGCGCTACCTTTAAGTTTAGTAGATAGTTTAACATTTTATTGATAGTTAGTGAAACATCTTACACCATTTGGATTACATATAACATTACATAAGCTTTGTAAATAACAAAAGGTCAGTTCAGCCCTAACTAATGCTCCAAGGATTACACACAGGCAAGAGGGAAGTTGATGAATGGAGAAATCCCACTTCAGGGTCAGTGGACACGACAGGGCAAACACCTAATTAGTCTGTTGGACACGCTGGCGATGAGCAACAACATGGGTCAAAAAGCTTGGCTAATAGTAACTCCCGGGATCCTAAGCAAATGGTAGGGGCCAAAAACTAACTTCTTGACCTCAAGGCCTTCTGTACATACAGAAAGTATTCACACCCCTTGACTTTGTGTTGTTACAGCCTGAATTTAAAATGGATTCAATTAAGATGTCAATGGCTAAACACACAATAACCCCACAATGTCAAATTGGAATTGTTTATACATTTTTACTGAATGAATAAAAAGCTGAAATGTCTTAAGTCAATAAGTATTCAACCCCTGTGTTATGGCAAGCCCAAATAAGTTCAGGAGTAAAACTCTGCATTATTAACAAGTCACATAATAAGGTGTGTGGACTTACTGTGTGCAATAGGTGTTTAACATGATTTTTGAACAACTACCTCATCTTTGTACCCCACTCATACAGATAATTGTAATGTCCCTCTGTCAATCAGTGAATTTCAAACCCAGAATCAACCACAAAGACCAGAGAGGTTTCCAATGCCTAATAAAAGAAGGGCCCCTATTGGTAATGGATAACATTTTTAAAGCAGACATTGAATATCCCTTTGAGCATGAAGTTTTTAACTACACTTTGGATGGTATATGAATACACCCAATCACTGCTAAGATACAGGCGTCCTTCCTAACTCAGTTGCCAAAGAGGAAAGAAACCACTCAGGGATTTCAACATGAGGCCAAGTGACTTTAAAACAGTTAGAGTTTAATGGCTATGAGGGGAGAAAAATGAGGATGGATCAACAACATTGTAGTTACTCCACAAAAACAACCTAATTGACAAATGTGAAGAGGAAGCCTGTGCAGAATGACAATATTTCAAAACATGCATCCTGTTTGCAATAAGGCACTAAAGTAAAACTGAAAAATGTGGCAAAGAAATTAACTGTGTCCTAGATACAAATGGTTGTGTTTGGGGTGGTGGCTGCATAATTTTCTGTGTATGCTTGTCAATGTCAAGGACTACGGATTTATTTTAGCATAAAAATGAACTGAATAGCGCTAAACAGGCAAATCCTAGAGGGAAACCTAGTTCAATCTGCTTTCCAACAGACACTGGGAGTATTGTACAATCCAGGTGTGGAATGCCTTCAGATTTACCCAGAAAGACTAACAGCTGTAAAATCGCTGCCAAAGGGGATTCTAACATGTATTGACTCGTGGATACAAATGTAAATTAGATATCTGTATTTCATTTTCAATAAATGTGCAAACATTTCTAAAAACATGGTTTTCCCTGTCATTATGTGTGTGTAGATGGGAGAGATTTTTTTTTAAATTAATTTTGAATTCAGGATGTAACAAAATGTGGAATAAGTCAAGGGGTATGAATACTTTGAAGGCACTGTACATACCACTGAAATTAGTCTAGAGTCTAGACTGTTGACTAGCTATTCCAGGGAAATGTGTAGGGATAATGAAATTAGAGGTTTGCCACGTCACAGTGAGATTTATTGGGGTCAAAATCAAAACAACAAAAACACTCTACTGGGGACAATTTACTTGCCTCCTACATGGGGGGGGGCTTGATTACAATGCTCAAATCAATACACCCCTGACAACTAAATGAGCAAAGACAATGTTAGGTCTGGCCATAGCATATCAAAGGAATCCTAATAATCAGTGTTCATTCATTTTAGAGAAAGCCCTTGTGCCACCCTGGGGCTCTTGTACTGCTGTGTCAATGAAGAGTCTATTCTAGAACAACAAGATAAGTTTAAAAAAGGGATTCCAGTTTGCTTGAGAAGAGACCTGGGAACTTGTTTTGTCAAGAATGTGGGGGAAGGGAGGGAAGAGGGAGCAGCTGTAAGCACGACCTTAAAAATTTGCACAGACGGTGAAAAAAAACCTGGGAGGTGGAAGCGGAGTGCATTTCCTTTTCTCCAACTAAACGACGTGACCCGTGTGTCCCGGGGTCACACCTTCTGGCCCCCAGTCAATATTTCATAGATGTCTTAAAGCCATTAAGCACGTCTAGACGGTAGGGGTGTGTTACGACCTGCCCAAACCCTTTGATTTTGTCTATCTGCTCCTGACCCCTTGACCTTTTGGACATCTAGCTGCTAACCCGCTCACACAAAACTGACCAGTAAAAGGTGGAGATAAAGTGATGCTCTATCAATAACAGCCCCCCCGATACCAAAAGACTGGCACGTTAGTAGATGCTCCCAGAACATGTAAACCTATAATAGAGGCCATGAAAGTGAATGAACTGAGCAAAATAAAAGGTACCCCGTAAATACACATGTCAACATTTGCTGAATGTCAAACGGCTATACTCCTAAGAGTATCAAAGGATTCTTTGCATGTTAATACGATCTTCAGGCATTTCACTGTTCTAAAGAACTTTTCATGCCAAGCACCAGCAAATACATTCCATGTTACTTTAAGATGGTAACATTTTAAATTGAGTATATGGATGTGTGCATTATGTACTTTCACTAGTCTCCTTGTAATAATGACCTGCCACTCAGCACTATGTACAGAGAATATTACAATGCTGTACATAACAGTTCTGCTTAGATGAATAAAACATACTCGTTGAGCTGTTTTGGAGTTATGTGCAATAACGGCGTTTCAGCAGTTTTGTTTAGCATATAAAAATACACTTACAGTCAGGCATAAAAAGGCAGACTGCCATAGCATTCAGTAACACTTAAAAAAGCCATGTGGGGTACAAGTGAACCGGAAGGAGAGGAGACAACAGTAGGTGGGTTGCCATTGGACGTTAGTGGAAGTGTGTGTGTGTGTGTGTGTGACCCCTCTGCTCCATCAGTAATCCATCACACAGTCTGTTTGGATTGGAAACCGTTTCCATGTGCACCGGGCCTCTCGTAACCCAGCCCTTGCAGGAGTGGGCTCTGACGGGCCGTGGTAAATGATACCATTTAAACGGGACTAAAAATAACTCTTAATGGAAGCAACATGCCAGTTAGACCCCATATACATGTCATTTCCATCCATGATTCTAAAAATGGTTCTCTGAGACTGCTAGAGAACAATTGCATAACAATGAAACACTGATACGTACCAAATTTCAACAGGCTTTAAAACTAGTGACTTCTATATACTGCCTAATGGATACATTATGGCCGTTGCTATAACCGCTATCAGTAGCATACCTTGCATAAGCCCAAGTCGAGCGTCTCTTGTAAATCCAGACTTCAGATACCCTCAGCATCTTTGAACCTAGCCAACTATGCAGAGATTAAGCTGGGGGAGACTTCTAAGAAGTGGGACTTTCTGGGGAAGAGAGGGAGGACGGGGAGACTGTCTAGCCCTGGGCTGTACCTGGAGACCGCCACTGACCTTTGACCCCGGGAAGACCTTGCTCTTCTTAGCATCAGACAATGTCAAGGAGCTGCTGGGGAGTGTAGGCAGCTTGAGATGCTGGCCGAATAGAGATGTGGAGCCCTCCTGCATTACCATCACCTGGAAGGAAAATGGGGTCATTAAAACCGATGCCTTCATCCAAAGTGACTCATAGATCACAGGTGACACCCATTTTAATATATAAATGTAGCGGATATGGGAATCAAACCAACAACAGAAGCAACATAACAGTAAAGACAATAAACCACTACAATAAAAAAAGACATTAACAGAATTATATTGTCCTGATCAGCATGTGCAAAACAGAGTTTTGTATCTTATTGTGCGCTCAGTCTGGGAGTGAACAGCTTTATGAATCTATTTGAATTAAAAGTACTGCATCAATTGGACAGTTTCTTAATTCCTGCTTATAATAGTGGATTGTGTGTGAAACTTAAAACCGCTTTTGTTTGGACAAAAACTTAAGGCTCACGTATTATCGTAGTGGTCTTGTCGATGCCAAGAGCAGCAAACTTAACATTCGAGCACTTAACACTGCACGTTATTCCTGGAATCCCTCACAGACAGTCATTGCTTTGCATCGAATGACAGTGAGCACGCGAAGAAAAGACAACACAGCTGCTTCACTGTGGGTCTAAATTTGAGGGTGCATTTGTTTGTGGTGTCACTTCAACATAGCCGCCGAGGGAAGAATGAATGTTTCATGTCTTGCCTAGCAGCAAGAGGTTAACAAAGGGTTAAAACGCCACTGAGAACACGCGGCCTGTTTCTCAGAAGCTCCAGTGCCCTGCTGTTGAAATGAGCTGCTGTGAGTCAGCACCAAAACAACTTAGTAAGCATTTCCTTTCATACAACTTTCCCCACCTTCCGGTCTTTCCATTACTCTTTCTCCAATAGAAGAGGGGGACAATAGAGCAAGGCACGGGGGTGGGTTCCGCCTTTACAATGGCAGAGGATACACTGGGTCAACAACATGCGGAAAGTCTCAGAAATAATAGATGCTCATCCAACTGTGCGTATTGGACACAGGTCCCAAATTTGACTGTGGGTCATGCTTAGAAGCCCATATTGCCATCGTGAGAGAGTCATAGCATTGGGGAAGCTACAATATCAACACATTCCTAATAAGTAAATGTTTCAATTTGAAGAGAACACTAGTTCACATAAGTCTTACTTTAGAGTCTTCCAAACTTCTTTTGCTAGGATCCCGTTGCTGTGGACAAACAAAAAGCATTTCAGTATACACACAGCAATCAGCTGTATTGGAGAAGGCCTCAAAACATCCAGTGGGCTGAAGAAATGTGACAGACAAACCAGTCTCTCAATTAAACCACATCACATTCAGTGTACATCTGTTGCCAATCTTATTCATTTCCTCTGAAAAGGCATCCAATCTACGTTAAGGTGCACGGTGTTGTGGCTGGGCCATAAAGCATTGGTGTGTTACTGGAATGAGCATGGCAGGAGGGCCTGCTAAAATAAACACACCCCCCTGATCTTGTAAATTCCTGAAGATATTGTCCACTGAAATAATTAAGAATTCCAAAATGGACATTCCTATGTGGGCACAAAAGGCTTTCTGGAGGGCACAGGGAAGAAAGAATAAACGTGTGTATGAACAAAAAAGTACTTAATTCCAGTCATCAAACATGACAGAGTGGTTTGCCTGCCAACGGCTGACCTGATAAGCCCAGTTTCCTGCCAATGGCAGGTCTGATGTGTGACCGACATGGATGATACCTAGTTGCCAGCAAGGTCAAGGATGTTTCTTTAAAAGAGCTACTCATTGGTCTAAGTTCCATTCAACTTCTGAATAGACATTTAAATAGTTTACCTTTCCAGGTGGAGTTTAGCTCAATAGCGTTAAGCATGGATGGCCATACTGGATGTTCAGGGCTTTGCTCCAGCCCGGGTCCTGATGATTACCTCAATCAGGTGTTCAAGCAGGGATGGAGCAAGCCTGTATATCCAGTATGGCTACCCATGCTTAAGGCTAACAGGACAAACACCTGCCATTGAGATGTGTGTGTGTGTGTGTGTGTCCCCTCCCCCTCCAGTCTTGTCGTACCCCGCCGGCTTTGAGCAGCTTCCTGCGGAACTCCTCCGTGGGGTTGTTGAAGGTGAGCTTCTCGCAGCGCAGGTGATTGACAGGCGGGTGGCCGTCCAGGTGTAGGAACAGGTCGTAGTCGAAGCGCACTTTCTTAGGTTCTTCCTGAGAAGAGCAGTGGGACATCCGTAGGAACAAAAGAAAGGAGAAGTCAGTTGCGTACTAAAGTCCAAAATGGTAAACATTCATACAAAAGGCAAAGTTGCTACCCATATGGAATTCATAAAGATCAACATCTGCACTGACCACATTAAAATGTGTGACATTTTTCAAAATGCTCAACATAGATTATTTAAAAACTACCAATGTGGGATGATCATGGTCACCAATGGCACATAAATCTGGTTAAGCCATATGTTCACAGCTTGGGATCTTTAGTAAGCAAATACACGTCGAAACCTTGTTAAAAATGTACCTTATTTCTGAAGTAAACTTCAATGGGCAAGATGAAGCCTGCGTATCCAGACTCCTCCACTTTATAGGGTGGATCCTTACACACTGAAACGAAGGGGAGAAAAATCAGCTTTTCACTCAGCGCAGGAGTCACTTGTAAAAGGTGTGACGTGTCCTATGTAACAAATGCCAGTGTGAGCACAGAGTCCCTCAAGGATATAGAAAATATCTGGGGAGCCGTGTGTCCCCGTGTGCTTCTCACCGATCTTCCACTGTTTCTAATGCGTCTGTCAATAAAGCCTTGAATAGGAAAGGTAGTGATTCTCCCCTCTCCTTTAATAAAAAAGGTAATGTGAATGTGACAACAGCACCAAGTCTCAAGGTAGCAGTTCATTTGCTAGCATGGCTCTAATATAATAGGTATTTTACCATGCATATTCATCAAGGCTACCTTAAGATTACAAACAGAAAGCCCTTTGTGTGTGTGTAAGATATTGGCACTAATGAGAATTGGAATCTGTTGCTGCCAGCCAAAAGCACTTGAATATAACTCAACATTGCCAGTGCCAAGACACTACATGAAATGCAGTGCTCTCTCATGGGATCTCATTATAAAACATGAAGACAATTTCCGCCAATAATCTGACAACGTCGATACCAGAAACCCTGGACTTATATTAGATACAAATACACATCCCAAAGACTTGGATCCACCCAGCAGCACACCACGACACACTTAGTTCCCATCAGGCTGATCAGGACAAACCACCTGCGCTTCAGGTCAGGTGACCCCCTCAGACACCTGTTTGAGGGGGTCTCAGGGGGCTTTGCAGCAAGACTGCCAGCTAGTCTGCATGTGCAGTAAATATGTATTTACTGATAGTAGTTTCTCTTCAATTCGCCTTTCAGCTGCCTTACTAATGGCATTTACATTTTTAGCTTTTGTTAGTCTTTACGGATTAGTATGAGCAGCATAACCATAGCCAGTACAGATTGGACATTTACTTAGTGCTTTATCAATCTACAATGGGCTCCATTGCCCATTTCATCTCATTTGGAGGGGTAAGTACACTATTTTATTTAACTAGGCTAGTCAGTTAAGAACAAATTCTTATTTACAATGTCCAGCCTACCAAAAGGCCTCCTGCGGGGACGGGGCTGGGACATAAAAAATGTAAAAAATAATAAAGGACAACACTACATAAAAGAGAGAGACCGAAGACAACACAGCAAGGTAGTAACACAGCATGGTAGCAACACAAAATGACAACATGGTACAAACATTATTGGGCACAGACAACAGCAAAGGGCAAGAAGATTGAGATAATGATAAATCCCGCAAAGCAGCCACTGTCAGTAAGAGTGTCCATGATTGAGTCTTTGAATGAAGAGATTGAGATAAAACTGTCCAGTTTGTAGTTGCAGCTCGTTCCAGTCGCTAGCTGTAGCGAACTGAAAAGAGGAGCGACCCAGGGATGTGTGTGCTTTGGACACCTTTAACAGAATGTGACTGGTAGAACGGGTGCTGTAAGTGGAGTATGAGGGATGAGGTAGATATCTCAGATAAGGGGGAGTGAAGCCTAAGAGGGTTTTTATAAATAAGCATCAACCAGTGGGTCTTGCGACGGGTATACAGAGATGACCAGTTTACAGAGTGCGGTGATGTGTCCTATAAGGATCATTGGTGGCAAGTCTAATGGCCGAATGGTAAAGAACATCTAACCGTTCGAGAGCACCCTTACCTGCCAATCTATAAATCATGTCTCCGTAATCTAGCATGGGTAGGATGGTCATCTGAATCAGGGTTAGTTTGGCAGCTGGGGTGGAAGAGGAGCGATTACAATAGAGGAAACCTACTCTAGATTTAACTTCAGCCTGCAGCTTTGATATGTGCTGAGAGAAGGACAGTGTACCTTCTAGCCGTACTCCCTAGTACTTGTATGAGGTGACTATCTCAAGCTCTAAACCCTCAGAGGTAGTAAATCACACCTGTAGGGAGAGGGACATTCTTCTTACCAAACCACATGACCTTTGTTTTGGAGGTGTTCAGAACAAGGTTAAGGGCAGAGAAAGCTTGTTGGACACTAGGAAAGATTTGTTGTAGAGCGTTTAATAATCCGGAGAGGGACCAGCTGATAAGACTATCATCTGCATATAAATGGATTCCTATTGCCTGAGCAACGTTGAAGTAAATTGACAAGAGCGTGGGGCCTAGGATCGAGCCTTGGGGTACGCCCTTGGTGACAGGCAGTGGATGAGACAGCAGATGTTCTGACTTCATACACTGCACTCGTTGAGAGCGATAGTTATCAAACCAGGCCAAAGAGACATCAATACTCCTTAGCCTGCCCACAAAAATGGAATGGTCTACCGTCTCAAAAGTTTTGGCCAAGTCAATAAAAATAGCAGCACAACATTGCTTAGAATCAAGGGCAATGGTGACATCATTGAGGACCATTAAGGTTGCAGTGACATCCATAACCTGAGCGGAAACCAGATTGCATACCAGAGAGAGTACTATAGACATAAAAGAAAACCAGTCAGTTGATTACTTTTTCAACACGTTTGATAAACTGGGCAAAAATAAAAATAAGCCTATAACAGTTAGGATCAGCTTGATCTCCCCTTAAATACACTGCTCAAAAAAATAAAGGGAACACTTAAACAACACAATGTAACTCCAAGTCAATCACACTTCTGTGAAATCAAACTGTCCACTTAGGAAGCAACACTGATTGACAATAAATTTCACATGCTGTTGTGCAAATGGAATAGACAACAGGTGGAAATTATAGGCAATTAGCAAGACACCCCCAATAAAGGAGTGGTTCTACAGGTGGTGACCACAGACCACTTCTCAGTTCCAAAGCTTCCTGGCTGATGTTTTGGTCACTTTTGAATGCTGGCGGTGCTTTCACTCTAGTGGTAGCATGAGACGGAGTCTACAACCCACACAAGTGGCTCAGGTAGTGCAGCTCATCCAGGATGGCACATCAATGCGAGCTGTGGCAAGAAGGTTTGCTGTGTCTGTCAGCGTAGTGTCCAGAGCATGGAGGCGCTACCAGGAGACAGGCCAGTACATCAGGAGACGTGGAGGAGGCCGTAGGAGGGCAACAACCCAGCAGCAGGACCGCTACCTCTGCCTTTGTGCAAGGAGGAGCACTGCCAGAGCCCTGAAAAATGACCTCCAGCAGGCCACAAATGTGCATGTGTCTGCTCAAATGGTCAGAAACAGACTCCATGAGGGTGGTATGAGGGCCCAACGTCCACAGGTGGGGGTTGTGCTTACAGCCCAACACCGTGCAGGACGTTTGGCATTTGCCAGAAAACACCAAGATTGGCAAATTCGCCACTGGCGCACTGTGCTCTTCACAGATGAAAGCAGGTTCACACTGAGCACGTGACAGAGTCTGGAGACGCCGTGGATAATGTTCTGCTTCCTCCAACATCCTTCAGCATGACCGGTTTGGCGGTGGGTCAGTCATGGTTTGGGGTGGCATTTCTTTGGAGGGGCCAGGTCTAGAAGGAGATCCCTCAGGAGACCATCCGCCACCTCATCAGGAGCATGCCCAGGCGTTGTAGGGAGGTCATACAGGCACGTGGAGGCCACACACACACACACACACTACTGAGCCTCATTTTGACTTGTTTTAAGGACATTACAAAGTTGAATCTGCCTGTAGTGTGGTTTTCCACTTTAATTTAGAGTGTGACTCCAAATCCAGACCTCCATGGGTTGATAAATTTGATTTCCATTGATCATTTTTGTGTGATTTTGTTGTCAGCACATTCCACTATGTAAAGAAAAAAGTATTTAATAAGAATATTTCATTCAGATCTAGGTTGTGTTATTTTAGTGTTCCCTTTATTTTTTTGAGCAGTGTATAAAGGATGAACCATGGCTGCCTTCCAAGCAATGGGAACCTCCCCAAAGAGGAGAGACAGGCTTGGTGATAGGGGCAGCAATCTTAAGAGCCTAAACCCAGATGTTTTTTAGGGTTAAAGTTTAAGGAGCTCCTTTAGCACCTCGGACTCAGTGACCGCCTGCAAAGAGAAACTTTGTAGCCTGGCAGGGGAAAAAGAGAAGAATCGGGGTTAGTTGCATTAGAAGGGGTGGGAGATGTTGGACAGGCAAGGCTGAGTCAAATAGGAATCCTGACTTAATGAAGTTGTGATTAAAGAGCTCAGCCATGTGCTTATTGTAAGTGACAATCACATCATCAACATTAAGGGACATGGGCAGCTGTGAGGGTTTATTCTCCAGGTCTTTAAGTGTTTTCCAGAACTTCTTGGGGTTAGACCCACAGAAGGAGAACTGCTCCTAAAAGTAACGGATAGCCTGAGTGCACTTATTTCTTATTAGCATATTTGGTTGTGCGTCAAGAATTCGGCATACAGTAGCACGTTTGCATGAAGGTGTGGTTATTCACAGGCAAATTGTTATATGCTATGGGAGGTACACGTGTCTTTTTATCGAGAGCAAAAGCTTTTTTATTGTCAATCAAAAATAATTGTTCTGAAAGCAACTGTTTTCTGACAAAAGGAAGTCATAGCAGACACCTACGAAGAAGGACTCTGGTAAGCAGCACTGGGCTGTACTGACGTGTCCTGAAAATGACATCTGCTGCTTTAGATTGTACGGTCATCTCTCAGTTATTGTTTTCAAATCTATAAAAAAATAAGCTGTTTTCTTTACTTTCAGAGAGCGAGCTGACCAAGGGGTCGAAAATGTAGACATTGTCAGATGTTCACTGTCCGAGGAACAGGCCGTGGAAACTTTATTGCTAGCAAGTGTCCATAAGCAGAGGTAACTTTTGTGTTATTTTTCACCATCTCTGCCTCTCTTGTTGTACATGGAACCGGTCTCACATGCATTAATTTAAAAAATAATTTAAAAATGTCAGCTGCTAATTTTCAGATTTCCACCACATAATCACAGCCATTTTCACTGGACTATCGGTTGCTGCCAAGTCATGATTTCCCTAGGGGTTAGCCTTGCAATAACTAAGTGGTGAGACACATAGCCCTCTATATTTAAGTGTTTCAGGTACACTCCGATAGGTGTCTGCGTCACATACAGTATCTTCTATTGTTTGTCCTCAAGTGTCTGTTTTTCAGCATAAATTACTAAGTAGCCATTTTGTATGTGTGGTCTCACCTGGTGTCCACACTCAGTATCTCTTCACTTCATCCCTCTCCCCCTTCTCCCTAAATCCTCTAGGTTTTATCAGCTGTTTTGGTGAACGTAACTTCTTTGGGATCGGGGGCAGCATTTTCACTTTTGGATGAATAGCGTGCCCAGAGTGAACTGCCTCCTACTCAGTCCCCGATGCTAATATATGCATGTTATTATTAGTATTGGATAGAAAACATTGAAGTTTCTAAAACTGTTTGATTGATGTCTGAGTATAACAGAACTCATATAGCAGGCAAAAACCTGAGAAAAAATCCAAACAGGAAGTGGGAAATCTGATGTTTGTCATTTTTGAACTCACCCCTATCGAATACACAGTGGGATATGGGATATTTTGCACTTGTTAATGCTTCCACTAGATGTCAGCAGTCTTTAGAACTTTGTTTCAGGCTGCTTCTGTGAAGGGGAGCCAGATGGGAGCTGTTTGACTAAGGGGGTCTGCCTGCAGCCTCGTTCTTAGTCACGCGCTTTCACATGAGCGGTATCTCTCGTTCCATTGCTTTTCTCCAGACAATAGAATTCTCCGGTTGGAATATTATTGAACATTTATGATAAAAACATCCTAAAGATTGATTCTATACTTTGACCTGTAATACAACTTTTTGTCCAACCGGACCTGAACAAGATTTTGGATTTGTTCAGCAAACGCCCTAACAAAAGAAGCTATTGGACATAAATTGACATTATCGAACAAAATATGCATTTGTGGAACTGCGATTCCTGGGAGTGCATTCTGATGATTAAAGGTAAGTGAATATTTATAATGATATTTATGAATAATGTTGACTACCCAACATGGCGGATATTTCTCTGGCTGGTTTGGCCTCGGAGCGCTTTTCTCAGATTATGCTTTTTCCGTAAAGTTTTAAAAAAATCTGACACAGCGGTTGCATTAAGGAGAAGTGTACCGTAATTGCTGGACTATAAGCCCCTACTTTATTCCCACGCTTTGAACCTCGCGGTTTATACAATGACGCGGCTAATTTATGGATTTTTCCCGCTTTCACAAGATTCATGCCGCCAAAAAACTGAGCACCGTCACATATTGTGACGTAAAATCGAGCGCGCTCAAACTTCCCATCATTCTGATTACGGTAGTAATTTTGTCACCCTCATCGTGACAAAGACAGAGAAATGCATATGATGCAGCTTTCAAGTTGAAGGCAATCGATCTGGCTGTTGGAAAAGGAAAGAGCTGCTGCACGGGAGCTTGGCCTTAATGAGTCGATGATAAGATGTTGGAAAGAGCAGCGTGAGGAACTGACTCAGTGCAAAAAGACAACAAAGGCTTTCAGAGGGAAGAAAAGCAGATGGCCCAAAGTATTTGCAGCCACTCGACATCAGTGTAAATCGTGCATTTAAGGTGGCGCTCCTTGTTCAGTGGGAGTCTTTGATGACAAGTGGGGAGAAATCCTTCACTGAAACGGGCTGCATGCGAAGAGCAACTTATGGTCAAGTCTGCCAGTGGGTCCTGACAGCGTGGAGCATTGTCAAATAAATCCACTATCATCAACGGGTTTCGAAATGCTGGACTGCTGCGTGTTGAAGGGGCAACATGAGCTCAGCGGGGTATTTGCCTCCGGTTGAAAGTGACGAGAGCGACAATGAAAACGATCCAACATCGGATGAAGCAATTCTGAGGCTATTCATCTCCGACACCGAAGGAGATGATTTCAGTGGTTTCAGTGCACAGGAGGAAGATAGTGACCAATTTCATTTGTTTCAATGTACCGGTAGGCACCTGTGGCTTATAGACATGTGCGGCGTATTTATGTACAAAATACATATTTTTTTATAATTCAGTGGGTGCGGTTTATATTCAGGTGCGCTTAATAGTCCAGCAATTACGGTATCTAAAGTTCCATGCATAACACTTGAATTTCCATCAACATGTATAATGTGTATTTCTGTGAATTCATGTGGCTCTCTGCAATATCACTGCATGTTTTGGAACTACTGAAAGTAACACGCCAATGTAAAATAAGATTTTTGGATATAAATATGAACTTTACTGAACAAAACGTGCATGTATTGTGTAACATGAAGTCCTATGAGTGTCATCTGATGAAGATCAAAGGTTAGTGATACATTTTATCTCCATTTGTGCTTTTTGTGACTCCTCTTTGGCTGGAAAAATGGCAGGGTTTTCTGTGAGTTGGTGGTGACCTAACAATCGTTTGTAGAGCTTTCGCTGTAAAGCATTTTTGAAAATCAGACACTGTGGCTGGATTAACGAGAATTTTAATCTTTAAAACGGTGCCCAATACGTTTAAGAAATTTGTTTTCTGATTTCTGTTGATTTGTATTTGGCGTCCTGCAATTTCATTGGCTGTTGGCGAGGGGTTCCGCTAGCGGAACGGGGTTCTCAGTTGGCCCAAAGGTTAGGAGACACCGTAATTGTGATGAACTGAGAGAATATTAGGGTAGCACTAATTCATGAACCATATGCTGTCTGTCGCTGTTCTTACCTCTTTCCTACCCCTCACTCCCCACCTCGTCTTTCTTCCTCGTTTTATAATGTACAACATAGAGGTCCGCCGATTAATCAGAATGGCCGATTAATTAGGGCCGATTTCATGTTTTCATAACAGTCGGAAATCTGTATTTTTGGACACCGATTTGGCCGATTGTTTTTTTCTTTTTTTAAACACCTTTATTTAACTAGGCAAGTCAGTTAAGAACACATTCTTATTTTCAATGACAGCCTAGGAACCATGGGTTAACTGCCTTGTTCAGGGACAGAACAGATTTTTACCTTGTCAGCTCGGGGATTCAATCTTGCAACCTTACAGTTAACTAGTCCAACGCTCTAACCACCTGCCTCATTGCAATCCACAAGGAGCCTGCCTGTTACGCGAATGCAGTAAGAAGCCAAGGTAAGTTGCTAGCTAGCATTAAACTTATCGTATAAAAACAATCATAATCACTAGTTATAACTACACATGGTTGATGATATTACTAGTTTATCTAGCGTGTCCTGCGTTGCATATAATCGATGCGGTGTGCATTCGCGAAAAATGCTCCAGCGTGTACCTAACCATAATCAATGCATTTCTTACTTCTCTTGCGTTCATTGCATTGCACGTAGAGTCAGGGTATATGCAACAGTTTGGGCCGCCTGGCTCATTGCGAACTAATTTGCCCGAATTTTACGTAATTATGACATAACATTGAAGGTTGTGCAATTTAAACAGCAATATTTAGACTTAGGGATGCCAACCGTTAGATAAAATACGGAACGGTTCCATATTTCACTGAAATAAACGTTTTGTTTTTGAAAATATAGTTTCCGGATTCAATCATATTAAATGACCAAAGGCTCGTATGTGTGTGTTATGTCATAATTAAGTCTATGATTTGATAGAGCAGTCTGACTGAGCGGTGGTAGGCAGCCGCAGGCTCGTAAGCATTCATTCAAACAGCACTGTCATGAGTTTTGCCAGCAGCTCTTCGCAATGCTTCAAGCATTGAGCTGTTTATGACTTCAAGCCTATCAACTCCCGAGACCAGGCTGGTGTAACCGATGTGAAATGGCTAGCTAGTTAGCGGGATGCGCACTAATAGCGTTTCAAACGTCACTTGCTCAGAGACTCGGAGTAGTTGTTCCCCTTGCTCTGCAAGGGTCACGGATTATGTGGAGGAATCGTTAATTCGAGGGTGGCTGTTGTCGGTGTGTTCCTGGTTCGAGCCCAGGTAGGGGTGAGGAGAGGGACGGAAGCTATACAGTTACACTGGCAATACTAAAGTGCCTATAAGAACATCCAATAGTCAAAGGTATATGAAATACAAATGGTATAGTGAGAAAGTCCTATAAATCCACTTCTCAAAAAAATAAAAGGGAACACTAAAATAACACATCCTAGATCTGAATGAATGAAATATTCTTATTAAATACTTTTCTTTACATAGTTGAATGTGCTGACAACCCAAAAATCTCTCAAAAATCAAATTTATCAACCCATGGAGGTCTGGATTTGGAGTCACAATCAAAATTAAAGTGGAAAACCACACTACAGGCGGATCCAACTTTGATGTAATGTCCTTAAAACAAGTCAAAATGAGGCTCAGTAGTGCGTGTGTGGCCTCCACGTGCCTGTATGACCTCCCTACAACACCTGGGCATGCTCTTGATGAGGTGGCGGATGGTCTCCTGAGGGATCTCCTCCCAGACCTGGACTAAAGCATCCGCCAACTCCTGGACAGTCTGTGGTGCAACGTGGCGTTGGTGGATGGAGCGAGACATGATATCCCAGATGTGCTCAATTGGATTCAGGTCTGGGGAACGGACGGGCCAGTCCATAGCATCAACGCCTTCCTCTTGCAGGAACTGCTGACACACTCCAGCCACGAGGTCTAGCATTGTCTTGCATTAGGAGGAACCCAGGGCCAACCGCACCAGCATATGGTCTCACAAGGGGTCTAAGGATCTCATCTCGGTACCTAATGGCAGTCAGGCTACCTCTGGCGAGCACATGGAGGGCTGTGCGGCCCCCCAAAGAAATGCACCCCACACCATGACTGACCCACCGCCAAACCGGTCATGCTGGAGGATGTTGCAGGCAGCAGAACGTTCTCCACGGCGTCTCCAGACTGTCACGTCTGTCATGTGCTCAGTGTGAACCTGCTTTCATCTGTGAAGAGCACAGGGCGCCAGTGGCGAATTCGGCAATCTTGGTGTTCTCTGGCAAATGCCAAACGTCCTGCACTGTGTTGGGATGTAAGCACAACCCCCACCTGTGGACGTCAGGCCCTCATACGTTTCTGACCGTTTGAGCAGACACATGCACATTTGTGGCCTGCTGGAGGTCATTTTGCAGGGCTCTGGCAGTGCTCCTCCTTGCACAAAGGCAGAGGTAGCGGTCCTGCTGCTGGGTTGTTGCCCGCCTACGGCCTCCTCCACGTCTCCTGATGTACTGGCCTGTCTCCTGGTAGCGCCTCCATGCTCTGGACACTACGCTGACAGACACAGCAAACCTTCTTGCCACAGCTCGCATTGATGTGCCATCCTGGATGAGCTGCACTACCTGAGCCACTTGTGTGGGTTGTAGACTCCGTCTCATGCTACCACTAGAGTGAAAGCACCGCCAGCATTCAAAAGTGACCAAAACATCAGCCAGGAAGCATAGGAACTGAGAAGTGGTCTGTGTTCACCCCCTATAGAACAACTCCTTTATTGGGGGTGTCTTGCTAATTGCCTATAATTTCCACTTGCACAACAGCATGTGAAATTTATTGTCAGTGTTGCTTCCTAAGTGGACAGTTTGATTTCACAGAAGTGTGATTGACTTGGAGTTACATTGTGTTGTTTAAGTGTTCCCTTTATTTTTTTGAGCAGTGTACTATATTAACTACAACCTAAAACTTCTTACCTGGGAATATTGAAGACTCATGTTAAAAGGAACCACCAGCTTTCATATGTTCTCATGTTCTGAGCAAGGAACTTAAACGTTACATGGCACATATTGCACTTCTACTTTCTTCTCCAACACTTTGTTTTTGCATTATTTAAACCAAATTGAACACGTTTCATTATTTATTTGAGGCTAAATTGATTATTGATGTATTATATTAAATTAAAATAAAAGATCTCATTCAGTATTGTAATTGTCATTATTACAAATAAAATATATATATTGGAAAATCATAATCGGTCGACCTCTAGTACACCATATGTGCATTGAAGTACAGATTGAACTTGTATTTATAATATTACAATCATAATGCATTTATAACACCTGGATAATGAACTTCTTTCTATCTATATATATATATATATATATATACACAATTTGGTGCTTGCCATTGTCATTTCAGTCAAACTGTCAAGGTCAGACAGTCTACTAAAGGCAGTAAAATGGCAGGGCACAGCATGACATGGACAACCAACAAGGATAAACAAAACAGGGGTTTTAAAAATGACTGCATTCTCCACCAGTGTATGCCAACCATTCAAATGTGCCAAATCCCATAGAAAACCAGACAAAATGTAAATATAAAAACATTGTCATAATGGTCAAAACAGCACTCGTCCCCTAAAGAGTCTTGGCTGGAAGTAGCCTAGAAACAGAAAGCTAAGGAGCCAAACTGCAGTGACAGACAGGAAGCAAGTTGCTCACATTACACCAGCTCCGAATGACTGACTGCTCGGATGGCTAGACAGAGGTCGACCTCACTGCTGGGGTACGAGGGTCGACCTCACCGCTGGGGTACGTGCTGCCCCAGAACTAAATAACACTAAGCAAATATTGTGGGTTATGATTAATTGTGCGGTCAGGTCAGATTCAATTACATGCGGCCAAAAGATTCCATTCACAGTAACCAACTGGCCTTATTTATGTAGAACCTGGGTTGACAAGATGAGCTACACCACCCAGACACACTGTAGGATAGTGTTGAGCAATTCTCTTCTTTTAGCCTCTAGCTCCTTTTCCTGTGTGGGTGTGAAGCAAGTGAAGAAGCAGGTGTGTGGACCTGTGAAACCGTCTGGAGGGTGGTTCCTCGGAGGGTTAGCTAGCGTCAAACACCTGGTGTCTCCCTCCTCATTGCCCAGGCAGGATCTCCCCAATCATTTAACACAGCACAACTCAACATTCCATCCACCAGTCTTGAAATCCCCTAGAGCCATTGGAAGCTGTAATTTACATTTTATGGATCAATCAACCAATGAACAGCCTGCCTATTGTATTGCAGCAGTTGGGGTTTCTAACATTTCGAATCAAACCACTCACTCTGTAGGCTTTGTTAAATCACCACAACCCCAATGTTTTGAAACCATTTCATCAACTCATTTATCCTATCCTCATTTATCCTATCGCTTGATGTACTTGGCCTTCCGTTATGGTGTACTTGGCCTTCCGTTATGGTGTACTTGGCCTTCCGTTATGGTGTACTTGGCCTTCCGTTATGGTGTACTTGGCCTTCCGTTATGGTGTACTTGGCCTTCCGTTATGGTGTACTTGGCCTTCCGTTATGGTGTACTTGGCCTTCCGTTATGGTGTACTTGGCCTTCCGTTATGGTGTACTTGGCCTTCCGTTATGGTGTACTTGGCCTTCCGTTATGGTGTACTTGGCCTTCCGTTATGGTGTACTTGCTCTCGAAGTCTAAATCAGTAGACATCAGTATTTCAATGCAGGATCCCTGTTGCATGGTAAGTCTCATGTGGCAACTAAACTGGACAGCAACCTGTGCAATGTAGAGCAGCATTATAAGCAGTGTGCTCCTACAACATACTAGAAACAAGTGACCCTAGAAGGAACTCATCAATTTAATGAGAAAGCCGATGTATTGGCTATCTTACCCTCTCTGTGTGCGTCACATCAGACAGGAAAGGCTGGGGGAGTTGGCTTTGCGGTACCATCTTGGCTACGTTTCCCTAGTCAAAGTTGAAAAGGTCAATGTACATGCAAAGGAGCGACTGGAAGAGCGAGGTGCACAATATACTCATTGACCTGTAACAGGAACGTTGCCAACGATTACAGCAAAGTTTTGGAAGGGAGAGCCTTTTTATTGAGCAAGCCCGAGGCACTCACTTTTTCCCTCTGCAGATCAAGCTGAGATGCCAATCAAAGAACAATGCATTTGTCCTTTCCCCAGAGACGGAGTTGTAATGAGCCAGAGTTGGATGACACACAACTGAACTGTAAAAGAAAAAGGTTGGAAAAATAAAAGCGTCAAGAAAATGTCTTGCGTCTACTTCGCCAACAGCTCCTTCCGCCCATGAAATCTTTGATTTCCCTATAAACCCCTGCCCTCCCCTATTTGCGCCCCTTCACCTTGAATGGTGAGCGTTTATTAACTTAACGTGCCCTTACTGTATTGTACTTGGGATTAGAATCATCATGCAATTGAGTTCTAACAGATGCACTTAACAGCTTAAGATCAACTGTATTCTAATAGTTATCCACTTAAACTATGCAAGACTTTACCCTAAGGCTCTTTCAAGAGAAAATATATTTTAAAAAATCGGTCAAGTCGATCGGTTAAAGCAGCTGAATAAAACACTGTCAAACATGCTGTCAAACTCCATATGGTACAGAATACGGTAAAGGAGAGCTTCTAGCTCAGACAGGGCCTCTGTCTACCTAAGGAACAATAGAAAAGGGAGTAGCCTCCATTGATGGAACAGGTACATGCTGGTAAAATTCAATTTCAAGCTTTATTCAACAATAATAAAGCTAACAGTTTAAAAACACAAGTCGTTTTAAAGCTAGTCTTCAGTATGACCCTTTCATGTTGACGACATTTGGTCTGTGACTCAGCTGAAACACTGCATTATCCATGACTCAGCAGCGTCGCCTTTAAACAAACATAATAGGTGCACTAACTGTGTGCTGCGTCGTTTAAGTAGAACATCTAGATTCTAGTGCCTGAAAAAGGCCATCAAGCCACAGTGAACCATGTCCATGTTTTTAATTGAAAGACCCAGCTGCGAGGTCTTGAATGACAGACCGTGCTGTACTTATTTGGATCGCCATTGGCAGCAGCTACTCTTCCTGGGGTCCAAACAAGATTTAAACAATTACATCACTACACATTTACAATACAAAAGTGTATAATACCACAATATTACATTGCAGTGTATGTATGCTTTAAGGTCAAGCGTCTTCCCAACTGGAAGGGGTAGCACAGAATATTTGTTTTAGATGCCTCCAAGTCAACTTTCAGGTTGTCATTCCTATAGGTCTTTTTGAAATTGCTACAAGAAACAATACTTACAACAACTGTTGACAAAAGCTTTGTTTCACGTGGCTACAAGTTATGTTTTGCTCAAAGAGTCCAAATGGTTGTATGCCAAATGGTGAACTCCCACGACAGAGACAAGTTGTGAAAAGGAACACCGCTTATCTCCTAAAAACAAACTTCAGTGGCGGAACAGCGAGTCTGCTTCCATCGAGACGATTTAGTAGTGGTGTGAGTTGCTCAACCTATGGAGAGTAATGATTAGACGCTCCGCAGGGGTGAGACCTCAATCCGCTAATGAACACAGGGGTCATGGTGCCCCACACAGGATCCAGTGGGGCCCCCCGAGGAGAGGTCACCTGCTCCTCTTTGGACTAATCGAGTTAGCAAGGGACTCAATACGCAGGGGGCCATACACTAAGCGCTTAGGATCAGCACACACTGCAAAAAAGGTGTCATCCAGGATATCCCCCTCATCAAGCAAGGGACACAGGGCCAAACATCAGAAGGTGGAAGGTTATGGCCTCAAAGGAGTTGACTGAAGAGTGCAGACAGAATTGTACAACGCTCAAGTGCATCGGGGGAGTGTGGTCAGGCCTTCAAATCTGCTCATCCATTTTCATTTGGCCGAGCTGTGGCCAACCTGAAATAACAAGCCATTTACAAAATCGGTTTGCCGATAATTGGTCCCAGGCATGGACTACTTAATTACCACAGCCCCAACGCTCTCCTCTCCCCGTTCGCTCTCGCTCCAGCCTTTTTTCTTTTGCACTATTGACCTATATGACTGGCTGCACTGCAGCCTGCTGTACAAGCCCACGAGCAGCCCAAGACTGATTACAGGAAAATCTAAGCATTTTCAATAGGACTTCATGGCCACAACCTATTTGTCTGTCCAATCAAAAAAGACGAGGGAAGAAGAATATCGCTATTGTGATCTGAAAAGAATAGGCATTAACATTCATCTAGGACTATATCTATCATCATCATCTATGCTTGGATCAAACACCAGTGTAATTCCTCAAGCAGGTGGCTACACAAATATCTGACAGTCATCATCAGCATGCCAACCCTTGTCAAGTTCACCTTTTAGTTTAAGCCAGAACTGTTTATTGTAGTTTTGTCCACTCTTTCAACCACTTGATTGACTACTACTTGTAGTTTTGACCTCTACTACCAAGTGACTTTGGGATTCTAGTTTGTAATGAAAAGCGCTGTATAAAAATACTACCACCACCAATCCTGACAACTCATGTGCTAATCAAAGCAATTTCAGCCAGTCATCCCAGTTTCCTTCCTGACTCCAGTCGGTGCCCAACTCTTTGTATAGGCAATTTGCTCCTATTTGCCAATGTGGACGTTTGGATTAGTGGAGAGACACTCAAATGGCACACTCCTCAGACAAACAAGCAATGAGGAGAGGAGGGAAAACAAGAAAGAGGGGGAGATCCAGGGATGAGAGCACTTCCTTCCACAAAGCACACCTCACCATATGGGGGGTGGGAACTCTAACAAAGGTGTAAATCTGCCTACCACATGGGAAGACACCAAAGACAGGGAGGGGGTGGTGTCCCTGAAGCTTCAGGGTGTCATGGCAGCAGCTCTCAGGGGCAGTACATGAACAATACAAACCTCGTAACCAAATCATAAACATCTGCCACTCAGATTCACTGGACGACTTCCCCAAGCATCCCTTACAGCATCAGAGTTGGTTGATTTGGACAAACATCCATATCGCGATAAAAAAAAAAAATTAATCGCCTGAATTGATGTGATAATGATAAGTTTACCATCAATGTGCACCGCCATTGTTTTTAAAATTAGCCTTTAAACTACTACTTTGATAGTTGTACCCATCAATTGTCCCATTAACAATCACCATATTAGAAAACCCATTCATTTAAAACGTCTAATTTCTGTAGTAGACCTATAGGCTACTCATCGTAATGAGCGAAATCAGCAATATGCCTGCGATAAGTGATCAATGTCGATCATTTTTCGGTTTACAGCCCGAGCGCTACAAAATCACAAGTCACTATTCTACCTGATTATAGTAAGGGCACGGTGTGAGGAGAGTATTTTAGGGGCATGATGGTTGGATCTCTCATGAGAATAGGCTGGCCTACTCCATGACTACAGCATTAAAAAAAGTTCCCCATCCTGCCTTTGTTTCCCCATGGTTCCTTCACCTATACCCCGACACCCCGGTTCAGAAATAGACCACTGATCTCTAGCCTAGATCTTGAAGGTCCCATACACCCCTCTACTGATCCAAAACCGCTGGATGTGAGCGTACTGAATGATGATTCAGCGGCCAGGCCAACGCTGATGTAGAGAGGTGAACAGTGAACACAAATCCTCATCCACCAACCACAGCCGAGCACTGGGCAAAAAATGCTCTCCTAACACTAAGCTTAACAGTCCATGGCTGACGTTATCAAAGTAAGCCCCAAAAAAAATAGCTTCTTTTTTTTTGTTTTCTATCAATATTGGAAAGACTACAATCATTAAAACAATTATTATTTCTCAAATGTTTTCAAAATCACTTAACTTCCATTCACAGCAAGACAATGCATTTTGTGTGCAACACCACCAGCATGTCGTTGCGCTAACAATGGCATGTTACAGGGCAAACAGATTGGGTTAGTCAGTCTGCATGGGACCTGGACTGAACTAGGTATAGCTTCACCAAGCACCTCTTCGATCTGTGATCTCTCCCCGATGCCAGCAGCCATCTCAGGTCACTGACCATTAGGAGCGGAGATGGTAAGGAGACATTCCTTTTTCGCAAAACCCCCAACACCGACCCCATCCCCAATCAACAAATGACAGCAAGATATTTATTAGGAACAGGGCACTCACATCCTGTAATTGGCACCATACTAGGGTGATCAGTTGCTGGGTAGAATTCCATTATGGTTCTAATTAAAAGGCCATTCATGGTGGCCTCGCAAGGAAGTGAGACTGGTCAGCAAGGTGATTTAATTTCCTGTACAGGATTGTTTTCAGTGCAACTCACTGAGCTCCCCAGCTTGTAAAAGGTTTAAGAACACCAAATCCACCCTCTGCCATATTTTACCCAGGGCGCTTTGCTGTCAGCGCACCAGCTGGCCATCAGTCAGCAAGGCTGTTGGTGGTTGCTCCATCACTCTCCAAGTTCAATCTGCTCCCCCAGCCTTCAAAGCACTCTCAGACAAGGATGTTTCTTTCTTCAACCTCTGGCCCTCTGTTTCACCGTCCCATTGACTTCCACATGTGTCCGGTTTCTTCAAATGCAGTGGGTTTTACACAACCACTGACCTTGGTCCTGTATGGTCCCACTGGAATAGCCAAGGTATGATGGGAGATTTCATAAATATCTTACATTTTTGGGGGATTCTCGTAAAATCTGCTTTTGAATGTTACAATTTTCCTCTAAAATAGCCATCCATTCTGCAACTTCTTTGAAGGCTAAATTGGCATCGAGGTTAAAGGTATAGTTCACCCAAATTACAAAATGACACATCAGTTTCTTTACACTGACAGCAATACATGCTTTGGTTTTATTTCTCTGGGACAGTTTCCAAATGCTTACATTTTAGCATTTGTCATTGGACCGATATTAGCATTTTTTGCGCACCATGTCCAAATCATCCGGATGCATCTAAAATTGATTGTGAAGCTCAAAGTCACTTAGATGACTTGAACATGATAATAACAGGGAAACTAAAGCTAAGCATGGATTGCTGTTATACCCTGTCCATAGACTTCTTACAGGGTAAGGAAACCAATACATAATTCTGTAATTAGGGTGAACTGTCCTTTAAAAAGACATATTTACATGGAAGGACAACAAAGCTATCAGGAAACGTTAACAATCGCCATCGTGTGAAATGGAACAAAGCCGGTGTTGCGTCACCCGTTTAGCATTGCTGCCTCCATTCAGGCCTGCTCTCTGGGGGACCCTGCCTTAGGATTACCCCCAAACTTCTCTGGACCAGGAAGTATTTCCCACTCACCTTCAACTCCCTGGCCTTTCCTCATTTGGATAAAAGTCCATCCTCCACCCGCTCTCCTCCTCAGTGACCCAGAAACCGATAAGTGGTCGCGGAGATGACAATTGGTTAGTAGGCGAACGGAAGTGTCATCCCCGCCTCAATAGTCACCTTTCATCGAGGATAGTCATGTATCCTACCTGAGTCCTTCACCGAAGAGTTTTGAAATCTGCTTTGTTTTGTCCTCGGAGAAAAGCATGCACACGTTAAAAAAACTATGCTACTTATTGTTTTATAAAATACCTTGCACAACTAACTTTGTTTTTAGGACCATGCCCCAGGACTACCTGACATGATGACTCCTTGCTGTCCCCAGTCCACCTGGCCATGCTGCTGTTCCAGTTTCAACTGACCTGAGCCCTAGGACCATGCCCCAGGACTACCTGACATGATGACTCCTTGCTGTCCCCAGTCCACCTGGCCATGCTGCTGCTCCAGTTTCAACTTCCACCTGACTGTGCTGCTGCTCCAGTTTCAACTGTTCTGCCTTATTATTATTCAACCATGCTGGTCATTTATGAACATTTGAACATCTTGGCCATGTTCTGTTATAATCTCCACCCGGCACAGCCAGAAGAGGACTGGCCACCCCACATAGCCTGGTTCCTCTCTAGGTTTCTTCCTAGGTATTGGCCTTTTTAGGGAGTTTTTCCTAGCCACCGTGCTTCTACACCTGCATTGCTTGCTGTTTGGGGTTTTAGGCTGGGTTTCTGTACAGCACTTTGAGATATCAGCTGATGTACGAAGGGCTATATAAATAAATTTGATTTGATTTGATTTGATTTTTATCACATTTATTTAGGGAACCACCCCTTGTAACAAGTAATTTGTCTGATGACGCGCAAGTGGCGAAGGAGAGTCCCATTTCATACAAGCTCATTTTCATCGCTCTCCTCGATTACCTTGGACTTTTTTCAGAGAAGACGAAGGAGTTGAGCTAATTGAGAAAAGGCCCCTGCGGTGCAGGTGGGGAAGATTAATTGGCCTACACTTCATACATATGGGGATTGATTAAAGCAAATTACAAGGTAGTCATGCTCATGATTAGGGCTGGGACTATACCAGTATCGCAATCTTTTTTGATGCCTAAAAAATAAATCACAAAGCAGACCGAACTCTTTGTTCCTTTAAAAACCTCCTGTGTGTAAAATAGTGTGCTATAGCTTGGAAAATAAGTGTGACTTTAGATGACAACATAATGTTTGTTTACAACATTAGGTCTGTTTCCCGAAAGAAGTTAAATCCGCTTCGTGTTTTTTTTCTTTGCCACGATACTAACGAGTGTCGCGATACTGGTATTAATTATCTCAGCCCTACTCATGTTAGACCTAGTCGAACAAAGCATAAAATAAGAGAAGAATCTTCAATAGTCTTTTTATACATGCCTTTTATAAAAAAGGCTACTCATTATTAAAGCTTCATAAATTAGGCACAAGTTGCTGTGTGAAAACACTTCCAACTGACAACTTGTACACTTCTCATATTTTACAAGTAAAAACAGTCTTTCCAACCGTTCTGAATGGAAAAAAGGAGCATGACAAAAGATGACTTAAATTACGGACTGGCAAAAAACACCCAGACTAATCGTTTATAATTCCTATTTTAAAAAGGCAGTGACAGGCCGGTCTTTGAAAAAGTGACCGATTGCAAAAAAATATGATAGAGGGAAAAAACCTTTTCTGGCCAAAAATTCAACTGTTAAACTAAAAGAAACATCTTATTTCTTTTTCCTCTGACATTATTATTGAGCCTGCAGTTCGTGGGATTTATAACAATTTGAGTGGAGTTGAGTTCCCAGCCATGTTTAGAGTTAAGCTTCTCACTGCTTGCCAAACTGACAACGGCCACTGAAGGATTCCCTGTTGTTGAAGCAGCGGGTCGGATTTCTGCCCTTGCTGTGCCCACCACATATCAAGTCCCTCACCCCTCTTGATTATTATACATTGTAAGCCTTTGGAATCATCTTGTGAAAAACCTTGTCTTTGATGGAAACCTGGAAGCCAAAATGGAACCGAAACCATTTTCATATCAACGTTTCTCGTGAGGAAACTCGTTTAGACCCCACTCTCAAACAATTCATCAGTTTAATCAATCAAGACAGTACCCAAGAATAACAAATTGCCATAAGAGTATGGCAGGAGTGTATTAATCTCACACTAATTAAAATTACTCCTTGTGCTCATATCCCAGTTCAGCCAAGCAATTTGGCTCATTATTGAAAATGAGAAGCAATCACTAACAGCAGCAAGTCTGGACTAAAATGTTCCAGCTTAAGTTTCTGGAGGTGCTGTAAAAAAATAAAAAAATAAATATGTAGCATGAGCAGGAAGCAAGAGTGAAAGACCTGCCAACAGACAGCCCTTATAAACTATGCTTCCATAAAGCACTTCCGCCACCCTCGCTTTCATTGACAAAACCAGGGGAGAGTGAGCATTTACGGCACAGTTCCTGTTTTTCAGGCGGCTGCCCCCCTCTCCATCCCCACCTCCTCCTCCCCTTTCCCAATCCTTTCATGCCAGCAAGAACAGCAGCAGCGGCAGGCAGCCTGCAGTTTCACGGCCCGGGACCCTTGTGCTCCACCTATACAAGTAGGTATGATTTCTGCCGAGTTGTAAAACAATTACTGCCAAATTCCTGCAGCTCTTTGATTTCTGGCCAGAGGCTGGAGGGGGCGAAGAGGAGGAGGAAGGGCCATGGGGCGGCTGACGGTACCTCTGCTATACAGTAAGGGGCGGGGGGGGGGCACAAGGAAGTAGCGGCAGAGGGGGCTTTGTCCAGCGCTGGGAACATCAAGGAATACTGGATCTTTGTGACAGTGCAGATCCCATGGTCATTAGGAAACAGTAGAATGAACTAGAGGTCGACCGATTATGATTTTTCAGCGCCGATACCGATTATTGGAGGAGCAGAAAAGCCAATACAGATTTAAAGTCGGCCGATTTAAAAAGAAAATTGGTAATAATGACAATTACAACAATACTGCATGAACACTTATTTTAACTTAATATAATAAATCTAAATCAATTTAGCCTCAAGTAAATCATGACATGTTCAATTTGATTTAAATAATGCAAAAACAAAGTGTTGGAGAAGAAAGTAAAAGTGCAATATGTGGCATGTAAGAAAGCTAACGTTTCAGTTCCTTGCTCAGAACATGAGAGTATATGAAAGCGGGTGGTTCCTTTTAACATGAGTCTTCAATATTCCCAGGTAAGAAGTTTTAGGTTGTAGTTATTATAGGAATTATAGGACTATTTCCCTCTATACCATTTGTATTTCATTAACCTTTAACTATTGGATGTTCTAATAGGCACTTTAGTATTGCCAGTGTAACAGTATAGCTTCTGTCCCCCTCCTCGCTCCTCCCTGGGCTCGAAACAGCAACACAATGACAACAGCCACCCTCGAAGCAGCGTTACCCATGCAGAGCAAGGGGAACAACTGCTAGAAGGCTCAGAGCAAGTGACGTTTGAAGCGCTATTAGCGCGCGCTAACTAGCTAGCCATTTCACTTCGGTTACACCAGCCTCATCTCGGGAGTTGCAATGCTTGAAGTCATAAACAGAGCTGCTGGCAAAACGCAGGAAAGTGCTGTTTAAATGAATGCTTACGCGCCTGCTTCTGCCTACCACCGCTCAGTCAGATACTTGTATACTCAGTCAGATTATATGCAACGCAGGACACTCGATAATATCTAGTAATATCATCAGTTAACTAGTGATTATGATTGATTGATTGATGTTTTTTATAAGATAAGTTTAATGCTAGCTAGCAACTTACCTTGGCTTACTGCATTCGCCTAACAGTCTCCTTGTGGAGTGCAATGAGAGAGAGGCAAATCTGTCGTTCTGCTCCTGAACGAGGCAGTTAACCCACTGTTCCTAGGCCGTCATTGAAAATAAGAATGTGTTCTTAACTGACTTGCCTAGTTAGAATAAGGTGGCTTTTTAGAATAAGGATGTAATGTAACAAAATGTGGGGGAGGGGTCTGAATACTTTTCGAATGCACTGTACACACACCAACATTGCGTGTGCACGCACACACTTTGCACACTATTTCGACACACACAATTCTACACACAACACATCTCAGCTGAGGTAATTGGGTCTCCAGCCCTGGGGCTTGAAATGACATTCTTGGCCTCAGACAGATTATTTCCTATTGAAGATGTGCAGAGTGTAAACCATTGCGCTCCTCCCGATTTCCCCCTCATGATTTGGGAGGTCTGTCAGCAACACCCTCCCCTGCCAAAGCCTGTTTTGGTTTTCCCCTCTTCTCTGCCTGTATCCTTACCTCAGCGTCACCCCAAGACCACAGTCATGCCAGAAAGGCATACATTCTTCCCTCCTGCCAGCTAGCTGAATTTTGGCTCCACAGATTTGAGTTCATTTAGTCTAAGGGGGCACGAAGTTGTGATATGAGAGACAGGCTTTTGGCGAAGTTGAGAAACCGCAGAGAATACAGTGCTGTCAGCTGTAGTTTGACATCGGTCCTTCTTGGGTTTCGAGTGTCAACTGTTTGGATTTGAGGCAATTTACCTTTTTTGGCATTGAACCCCTCTTTACTTTTTACAATCCAAGAATGTTTCATAGTAAAGGTGTTTTATTAAAATCGGCAAGAGACATGAAGTTGGTCAACGGTACTGGGCATTTGAAGACGGCTAGAGGTTAGCAACTGCTCATGTTTTGTTGGGACCTTCAGTTCATTCTAGAGGCCGACCGATTAATTAGGGCCGATTTCACGTTTTCATAACAATCGGAAATCGGTATTTTGGGGCGTTTTTTTTTTTTTTTACATTTATTTTATTTAAAAATAAAAAAATGTATACCTTTATTTAAAAAGGCATCTAAATGCCTCTCAGACCATGAGATTCTCTGGTCTGATGAAACCAAGAGAGCGTCACGTCTGGAGGAAACCTGGCACCATCCCTACAATGAAGCATGGTGGTGGCAGCATTATGCTGTGGGGATGTTTTTCAGCAGCAGAAACTGGGAGACTAGTCAGTACAGAGGCAAAGTACTGAGAGATTGTTGATGAAAACCTGCTCCAGAGTGCTCAGGACCTCAGACTGGGGTGAAGGTTCACCTTCGAAAAGAACAAAGACCTTAAGCACACAACCAAAACAACGGCAGGAGTGTCTTCGGGACAAGGCTCCGAATGTCCTTGAGTGGCTCAGCCAGAGCCCAGACTTGAACCCGATCTAACATCTCTGGAGACCTGAAAATAGCTGTGCAGCTATCCAACCGGACAGAGCTTGAGAGAATCTGCAGAGAAGAATGTGAGAAACTCCCCAAATATAGGTGTGCCAAGCTTGTAACGTCATACCCAAGAAGAGGCGAAGCTGTAATCTCTGCCAAAGGTGCTACGACAGAGTAAAGGGTCTGAATACGTACGTAAATAAAATAAAAATACTGATATGTCAACATTTCTCAAAAACCTGTCTTTGCCTTGTCATTATGGGGTATTGCGCGTAGATGGATGAAATAGTTTCTCCTCATCAATTTTGAAATAAGGTTGTAACATAAAACGTGGAAAAAGTCGAGGGGTCTGAATACTTTGTGTACATCCCATACCTGTATGGGAAAGACTAGCTTAAGACATCACGCTGCTTGCTGAGTGATTAACACTTCTTCCTGTTTCAGCTCATACCGGATCCGCAGATAACGAAACACTTTTCTTTTTTTTTTTATCACCATAAAAATCTGTAATTTAAGCTAGAAATCTGTTGGTTTTTTTGCATGGCCTGAGTCTCATTCCACTGTATCCCCCGATGTCGGCTTTCCACATCGGCGGGACAAGATGGCGGAGCTACAGTGGTGTTTGTCAGACCATGAGACATCTCGAAAATCGATCTTATCACGAAAACGTCTGTAGCGTCCAAACGGTTTGGCCTATGAACTATTATCACACCTATGGTAAGGTGAATTTTACGAACACGTACACTACCGGACAAAAGTTAAACCCTTGAATGAGTAGGTGTTTTCTTTATTTTTTACTTCTTTTCTACTTTGTAGAATAATAGCGAAGATATCAAAACTATGAAATAACATATGGAATCATGTAGTAACCAGAACGTGTTAAATCAAAATACATTTTATATTTGAGATTCTTCAAATAGCCACCTTTTGCCATGATGACAGCTTTGCACACTATTTTGCATTCTCTCAACCAGCTTCACCTGGAATGCTTTTCCAACAGTCTTGAAGGCGTTTCCCAAATGATAGTCCCACCAAGCGCAAACCAGATGAGATGGTGTATCGCTGCTGAATGCTGTGGTAATCATGCTGGTTAAGTGTGTCTTGAATTCTAAATAAAATCACTGACAGTGTCATCAGTAAAGCACTCCCACACCATAACACCTCCATTGCTTCACGGTGGGAAATACACATGCGGACACCATCCGTTCACCCACACCGCGTCTCACAAAGACACTGGACCAAAAATCTCCAATTTGGACTCCAAAGCAAAGGACACATTTCCACCGGTCTAATGTCCATTGCTCATGTTTCTTGGCCTAAGCAAGTCTATTCTTCTTATTGGTGTCCTTTAGTGGTTTCTTAGCAGCAATTCGACCATGAAGGCCTGATTCACGCAGTCTCCTCTGAACAGTTGATGTTAGGGTGTGTGTTGAACTCTGAAGCATTTATTTTGGCTGGTATCTAATGAACTTATCCTCTACAGTAGAGGTAACTCTGGGTCTTTCAGTCCTGTGGAGGTCCTCACGAAAGCCAGATTCATCATAGCGCTTGATGGTTTTTGCGACTGCACTTGAAGAAACTTTCAAAGTACTTGACATTTCCCATATTAATTGACTTAAATATCTTAAAGTAATGATGGACTGTCGTTTCTTTTTGCTTATTTGAGCTGTTCTTGCCATAATATGGGCTTGGTCTTATACCAAAAAGGGCCATCTTGTGTGTAACAATGGATTGCCTCAAAACACATTAAGGAAAGAAATTCTACAAATTAACTTTAAACAAGGCACACCTGTTAATTGAAATCCATTCCAGGTGACTACCTCATGAAGCTGGTTGAGAGAATGCCGTGCAAAGCTGTCAAGGCAAATGGTGGCTATTTGAAGAACCTCAAACATAAAATATATTTTGAATTGTTTAACACTTTTTGGTTACTACATGATTCCATGTATTACTTCAGTGTTGATGGCTTCACTTTTATTCTACAATGTAGAAAATAAAGAAATATTATTGAATGAGTAGGTGTTAAAAGTTTTGAACGGTAGTATGTCAGTGGTTTCGCTCTATGACTCCCACAAGTCACGGGACTGATCTGAAGTCGGTACCGCCAATCTGCCAACTTCAGTCTGAAGCATCCAACCACTTATGTGTCTCGTTTCAAGAAACTAGGTGTTTGTTGTGCATCACTTCTTCACAGGAGAGCCATTTAAATGTAACCTTGTTTTTTTCACCTTTATTTAACCAGGTAGGCTAGTTGAGAACAAGTTCTCATTTGCAACTGCGACCTGGCCAAGATAAAGCATAGCAGTGTGAACAGACAACACAGAGTTACACATGGAGTAAACAATTAACAAGTCAATAACACGGTAGAAAAAAGAAAAAAGTCTATATACATTGTGTGCAAAAGGCATGAGGAGGTAGGCGGATAATTACAATTTAGCAGATTAACACTGGAGTGATAAATGATCAGATGGTCATGTACAGGTAGAGATATTGGTGTGCAAAAGAGCAGAAAAGTAAATAAATAGATATATACAGAGAAAAGAGACGCCACGATAATTGAACCCTGTGGCACCCCCATAGAGACTGCCAGAGGACCGGACAGCGTGCCCTCCGATTTGACACACTGAACTCTGTCTGCAAAGTAGTTGGTGAACCAGGCAAGGCAGTCACCAGAAAAACCGAGGCTACTGAGTCTGCCGTTAAGCATATGGTGATTGACAGAGTCGAAAGTCTTGGCAAGGTCGATGAAGATAACTGCACAGTACTGTCTTTTATCGATGGCGGTTATGATATTGTTTAGTACCTTGAGCGTGGCTGAGGTGCACCCGTGACCGGCTCGGAAACCAGATTGCACAGCGGAGAAGGTACGGTGGGATTCGAGATGGTCAGTGACCCGTTTGTTGACTTGGTTTTTGAAGACCTTAGATATCCATCCTGCCCTGCCTATAGGTCTTTAACAGTTAGGGTCCAGGGTGTCTCCCCCTTCGAAGAGGGGGATGACTGTGGCAGCTTTCCAATCCTTGGGGATCTCAGACGATATGGAACATATTAACTTTCACGTGCCTTAATAACAAACTTGTATGCCATATACAAATATTATTTTTTTTAAATACGAGCCTACTTGGTTTAGCCACGGATGAAGACAGGAATCTTCCCGCTAGCCATGACTGACTGAGATAATAGCCGCTTCTGTCTAACATGAGCTGGTCAGTATGTGTAGGTAATCCTTTCTAATGTGGCTATTTTGAAAGATCTCTCATAGTAGAACTGGAAAAGTGTTGCTCTCCACTTCATGGGAGGTAGGGAAATCCTTGTCTCATCGCGCACCAGCGACTCCTGTGGCGGGCCGGGCGCAGTGCACGCTAACCAAGGTTGCCAGGTGCACGGTGTTTCCTCCACCACATTGGTGCGGCTGGCTTCCGGGTTGGATGGCGCTGTGTTAAGAAGCAGTGCGGCTTGGTTGGGTTGTTTATCGGAGGACGCATGACTTTCAACCTTCGTCTCTCCTGAGCCCGTACGGGAGTTGTAGCGATGAGACAAGATAGTAGCTACTAAAACAATTGGATACCACGAAATTGGGGAGAAAAGGGGCAACAAAAAAAAATTACAAGGGAACAAAGACTGTGGTATAAAAACACCCGTCTCCAGATTACATCTTCAAACTAAGGGCAACCATGGCATCTGTGAGAGAGAAGAGCATCCTTGCATGTATATGGGTAAGGTAGTCTAGCTAGCTACATTTGCAGATATTACATGTTTTGTTTTGTCAGAAAGTCGTTTTCATTTCAAGTTAAAGCATACTGTTAGCTACCAAACTAATGTTAGCTGGATGGCTCGCTAGCTAATGTTACGTGTATAATCTGCGTAGTAATATTATTCATATCTCAGTTATTTGCATTGCTAGTTATAGCCTAATAGCTAGCCAACATTGAACCCGGTTGGTTAGTCTAAACAAAAACAACAAAAAAAAGACTCCACTATGCAAGTAACCATTTCAATAGAACATTCATGGATGTCACTGCGACAACTGTAGATGGACGTCTGACCATCTACTCTGATTTCAGAGCACTCTCGTCTTGTGTACCAGAGCGCAGAATAACTGACAAATTCACAAGCGTGCAACACCCATTGAATATGGCCAGTGTCAGTAAACGTTGGCAAAAAAGCATCATTAAAATGTTGCCAGCAGCAGATGCAATCACCAACGCTCTGGATAACATAAAACAGTCTAACCAGCACTGCTAGGGTGAGTAAAATGGTCAGAGTGAACTGTTCTACTTCTCTGGAAGTAGCTAGCCAATGTTAGCTTGGGTGCTTGACTCCCGTTGTGAGGTCAGAACACTCCGGATCAACCCTACTCCTCGGCCAGAGAGTCCAGTGCGCGCTATGAACACTCCGAGAGGGAAACGCTCCAAATTTACAAACAGACAATCTGACAACACAGAGTTTACAAATGCTCCGAGCACACTGGCACTCCAGATTTAATTTATAAAAACAGACCCGTAGTATAAACCAGCTTTTAGTCTTGAAATTTTGGTTGTTTAGTACATGGCCTCACATGTGAATCCTTAACTTCTTATGGCTGGGGGGCAGTATTGAGTAGCTTGCATGAATAAGTTGACCAGAGTAAACTGCCTGCTACTCAGGCCCCGAAGCTAAGATATGCATATTATTAGTAGATTTGGATAGAAAACACTGAAGTTTCTAAAACTGTTTGAATGATGTCTGAGTATAACAAAACTCATATGGCAGGCAAAAACCTGAGAAAAAAATCCAACCAGGAAGTGGGGAATCTGAGGTTTGTAGTTTTTCAACTCTTTGCCGATCCAAGACTGTAAATTTGGTCCGATTGCACTTCCTAAGGCTTCCATTGTATTGTGTAACATGAAGTCCTATAAGTGTCATTTGATGAAGATCAAAGGTTAGAGAAAATTAATCACCATTTCTGCTTTTTGTGACTCCTCTCTTTGGCTGTTTTTCTGTGACTAGGTACTGACCTGACATAATCGTTTGGTGTGCTTTCGTCGTAAAGCCTTTTTGAAATCGGACATTGTGGTGGGATTAACAACAAGTTTATCTTTAAAATAGTGTAAAACACTTGTATGTTTGAGGAAATTTAATTATGAGATTTCTGTTGTTTGCAAAAGCGCCCTGCACTTTCACTGGCTGATTTCAGCCGTAAGAAGTTAAAGAGATGGGTGGGGCTAAGGCTTAAGAGGGTGTGAACGATGCTGAATGGGTGTACTGTAGACAAAGAAGAGCTCTCCAGTAGGTTTACCAAGGGCCATTTTCTCAAAAGTGAGGTTATCAACTTTCAAAGCAGAATTACTTTCCCATTATTCCTCAACTATAGTGTATGATATACAATTTCCTAGCTTTCATCCAAATGTGATTTTTTTATTCTTATGTTGCTACATAAGACCGAATCGAGCCGCTCAGTCACATATGACCCCTCTATGGAAAGGGAAGTCTCTCTCGAACACATACATGGATGCCCACAAGCCTCGCCTGAAGGTAACCCGGTATGAGTAAAAAGTATATGGAAGCAGTTTAACGCCTAAAAAAAGGGGGGGGGGGGGGTTAAATCAGGTGTCAAAAATACATTTTGAACTGAACTCATCTCTCTCAGATAGAGAGACAGACTCTTCAAAAACAAACATATATATATATATATTTTTACCATCTGCATATCCATGTATGAATCGGTTATTCAATGCATTTATGGGCTAATAGCAATAAGGCCAAATTCAATGTTTCATCAAATAATTATATATATTTCATACGTTAAGCGGTAAAAGAAAATCTAATCTAAATTATCCTTGGTATGACCATCTTAAAACAATTCCATATGTTAGCTTAGTATACCACTGAACACCCGGCTTAGACTCTAGAGGGTTAACATCCATTAACACTTTTGAAAATCATGTCCCGTAATACCCCTTCAGAAAGTCATTACCAGTAGTAAAACACAGGCATAGTCACGCACACATTCACCCTCACTCCCAATATCCTGACAAACTTGAACATTTAAATTTGACTACAAATTGAACCATACATCTAGGCTACCACAATCTCCAAAGCCAGACTCCCCTAAACGAATCAGAATGTTCTACGTTGCAGACAAAGACAATATGGCCATCAATATCAAAGCCAGACAAGATCACATTCGGGAACCCTCAGCAAAGAGGAAAGGAACGCAACATCTAAGACGTGTTTTAGTCTGAGGAGATAATGTATGGGTTACTCCAGAGACTTGACTTGTGGTATGTGCGCGCACACACACACAAGCCACAAAAGAATGATGGGGAAACACAAAGAGAGGATGTGGAAAGTGAAGGCTTCATGCTACAACTTCAGGGGCTCAGGAGAGGCCCAAGGGGCCAACATACTGACCCAATCATTTAGCTAAGCCACCACTATGGAGGGAATAGGGCAGGTGTGTGCGCTTAGTTTATTTAATCTGGTTATCGGAGAGCTTATTTTACAGGATAATAACAAAGAGCCTGAAAAGAGCCCTTCACTGTCAGTCTGTTTCCACAGAAAGACCCATTAACGCTTCTGTCAACTTCCCCATTCTGCCCCCGTAATGCCGAAAGGCCTTTTATCTTCTTCCCCAGAGTCAGATGAACTCGTGGATACCATTTTTATGCCTCTGCATGCAGTTTGAAGCAAGTTGCTAACTATCTCTAACGCAATTGCTTTCAGATACCCATAGACTTCCAGTCAGAATGCTAACGCTAGTTAGAATTGGCTTGTGAAACCACCTCTAACTTCCTGCATACTTGACGGAGACATAATAAATGGTATCCAAAAGTTCATCTGATTCTGAGGAAGGGCCTCATTTTCAAAATCCCAAAGTATCCCTTTTAAGTGACACTATTCATTAAATATTACTTGCACATCTTATGATCTCAAAACACAATAAAATTGCATTGACCCATTATTGTACCAAATCAAAAAAAAAATATATATATATATATATATATATATACACACACACACACACACATACATAGCTACCTCATACCCCTGCATATTGACTCGGTACTGGTACACTCTGTATATAGCTGTCACGCCTTGGTCTTAGTATTTTGTGTTTTCTTTCATTATTTGTTCATGCCAGGGTGTGACATGGGTTTATTGTGTTGTCGTATTGGGGTTTTGTAGGCATTGGGATTGTGGCTGATTAGGGGTGTGTCTAGCATAGGCTTGGCTGCCTGAGGCGGTTCTCAATCAGAGTCAGGTGATTCTCGTGGTCTCTGATTGGGAACCATATTTAGGTAGCCTGGGTTTCACTGTGTATTTTGTGGGTGATTGTTCCTGTCTCTGTAGTTTCACCAGATAGGTTTTCGTGTTCCGTTTGTTGTTTTGTTTATATATAGTATTTTCATGTATCGCTATTCTTCATTAAAAGACATGAGTAACCACCACGCTGCATTTCGGTCCGACTCTCCTTCAACAGACGAACGCCGTTACAATAGCCATGTTATTTTTACTTGTTATTGTTATTCGTTGTGTATTTTCTCTCATCTTTAACTCTGAATTGTTGAAAAGGACCGGTAAATAATCATGCCACTGTTAGTCAAAACCTGTTTTTTTTACAAAGCATTATGACTAAATGTATTTGATTAAATGGCACAAAATAGAGTGCTAGTGCCAAATGGAGAGCAATTGGGTCGCAATACAAAAATAGCACTCTCGGTTCCAGTCCAGACCCAACTTCAAGGTTGGTGAGCTCCACCGAGACGACAGCGATGCCATTCGCAGCGGCCGTCGCCACGGCAACACCTGAACGCCAGGACCCAACTGCCGGCGATAATGAAGCGGCACTGACTTTACAGACTGTTGCATCATTAATTTTAATGTGTTGAGAAGACGCAGCTTCCCCTCCTGGACTGAAACTGAAAGTCAGTACAGCTGTGGGGGAACGTGAGAGGAGAGCTACAGCAAAGTCTCCAGTTCGCTTCCTAAGCACCACATCATGGCCAGGGGAGTAAAAGTGATGTGAGCTAGAACCGTCCAAACAAGTAGAAAATGAAAGGCTGGTGTAACAAAAAAATAGGAACAGAGGAAAAGATTTAAGATTCGGAACAACGCTCCGAGGGCCTGTTTGGAACAATACCTTGTTGACGTCTCTGCCAGTGTGAACCATCAGTTCACTGGAATCTTTTCACAGGGAAATATATTTAGAGAGTGACACAAATGTGACCCGCTCAGCTCCCTAAAATCAATAAATCAAACTTTTCATAGAGCCAACAGTCATGATATATTACTATCAGGCCCTAAAACTGTCACTGAGGTTTTGAATTACGTTTATGACTGAGGAGTAATGGGAAAAGGCCAGCTATTCCCCACTGGCTTTGAAGCAGGTGAGAGCACCCTTACAGCAAACACTGCATATGAGTAAGTGCTCATTTCAGAACCTGAAATGACAGGCAAAATGGTCAGTGAAAGAAATTAATCCCTCGTCATTCTGAATATCGGTGAATATGAATATCATGAATATGCCTACATGATGCACCGACCTATCATTCTTTATGCAAAAATAGACTACTTTACCATGATACAAATACATTTTGTTCAGAGAAGTATACAAATGACAGAATCAAGTCATGTATGCTTTGACAGGTGAAGCCCAATGTAAAAATGGCCGACCAAACCATGTTCCAGTCCATTTATTATGGGGGGGGGTCTTACACTCCTTCCCACAGCACCGAATATCAGGTTTCCAAGGCTACACAGCATGGCAGCCAATCATAGCCATTTTCTTCAGGTCCGTTTAAATGTCTTGCTGGCCATAAAACTCCAAATTGGACGCTTTAACCGGGAGAGCAGCACAGTGGAGAATGGGGACAGTAACTGACCACTCCTGTTGTGACAAATGTTAGCCATTTTATTTTTCTTCCTAATTCACATATAGCCTGCCTTACTCTACATTTTTGCCATTTAGGATGGCTAAAAAGTATAACCATCCACAACACATTTTTCAAAGCAAGGTGAGTGAAAAGATTCCCTTTCAAGTGAGAAGGCACCGGTGTAATCCACAACAGCTGCAAGACGGACTATATTAAAACAGTATAGCCAGCGTTTAGCCGCCTCACAAGAAAAGAGAGAAGTGAGAAAGAAAGAGGGAAGAAAGAGTGACCTAATGCAGAGCTGCACATTCTTGACCTAATGCCGAGCTGCACCTCCTTGGAAGGAGTGTCTGTGCGTCTCTGCAGGAGTAGGGGCAGGCAGCTGCGCCCTTATGAGACCACTCTGCGAGACTGTTAGTATTAAAACTGTCAAACACATGCTTGTCTATGCTACAAGGTTTCCCCTCAATTCCTTTGGCTTCTCCCGTCGGGGGCCCAATGTTGATCAAAGGTACCGGAGGGGTAGGGGTGGGGGGCTTCAGCCGGGCTGAATACGGCTTGTGGACGTCTCTTGTACCCAACAGAACAGAGAGAGGGTGACGATGCCACACTGCTCCTGAAGAGTCTTCAAGCTCGATTCATTCAATTCTACATATTCTAAATGTATCCTGTCATAACATAAGAGTACATTTCTACTGTTGTCAAATGTAGGTGTACTATTAAAACACAGGTAAACTCCCCAAACAAGTAGATACCACCAAGTTTCAGAACAAGACCTGTGAGACGGTAGTTTGCTAACCATGATACAGCATGAACTTGCCAAGGCAGGTTTCAGCCTAAAAGGAGAGTGCCAATTGGTCAAATTCAGTGATAAGCTGCAAATACATCATCCTTGCAAACAACATCCAAATGTGCTTTCATTTTAACACAAGTTTAAGCCAGGCTGGAAGAATTCTCCTCGCTCCTCCCTGGGCTCCAACCGGGAACACAATGACAACAGCCACCCTCGAAGCAGCGTTACCCATGCAGAGCAAGGGAAACAACCACTCCAAGGCTCAGAGCGAGCGAGTGACATTTGAAACGCTATTAGCGCGCGCTAACTAGCCAGACATTTCACTTCGGTTACACCAGCCTCATCTCGGGAGTTGCAATGCTTGAAGTCATAAACAGCGCAATGCTTGACGCACAACGAAGAGTTGCTGGCAAAACGCAGGAAAGTGCTGTTTGAATGAATGTTTACGCACCTGCTTCTGCCTACCACTGCTCAGTCAGATGCTTGTATGCACAGTCAAATTATACGCAACGCATGACACGCTAGATAATATCTAGTAATATCAACCATGTGTAGTTAACTAGTGATTATGATTGATTGATTGATTGATGTTTTTTATAAGATAAGTTTAATGCTAGCTAGCAACTTACCTTTGCTTACTGCATTCGCGTAACAGGCAGTCTCCTTGTGGAGTGCAACAAGAGGCAGGTCGTTATTGCGTTGGACTAGTTAACTGTAAGGTTGCAAGACTGAATCCCCCGAGCTGACAAGGTGAAAATATGTCCTTCTGCCCCTGAACGAGGCAGTTAACCCACCGTTCCTAGGCCGTCATTGAAAATAAGAATGTGTTCTTAACTGACTTGCCTAGTTAAATAAAGATTAAATAAAGGTGTAACAAAAATAATAATAATAATTTTAAACTGCAAAAATCGGTGTCCAAAAATACAGATTTCCGATTGTTAATGAAAACTTGAAATCGGCCCTAATTAAAACGGCTATTCCGATTAATCGGTCGACCTCTAGAACATACCACTCACGCAGCGCCGTTTCCATATCAGGAATGCGTTTAGCTTGAAGTTCACACACACCGGTAGAAATAAACACCTCATCTGTTCTCATGAGCTTTGAACTTTGAAATGCATCTATTCCTATGCTATAAATCAGAGTAGTGGATGATAAGTACTTTCGCTAACCACAAACTCTCCTCTCCAGTCAGGTGTTCAGACTAGGGAAGAGATCCGTTGCATACGCCTCAAGAATTCACTGCATGCGTTGAAGCATGCAAGCAGCAGCACTTTGGAGCGTCAAGTACAAGCAACACTTTGTATACTAGCCCTTGCCTTGACCCCCTCTCCTCTATTTACACACTATAGATTTATGCCCGTTGAAATGGGAAAAATACGTTTTCTTTTCAACACGCATGTAAATGGACAGACTTTCCAGTTTAATGACAGAACACGGATTTGCTAAATGACTTAGCAGGAAACTGATGGTCAAGGTGGATTCGTAACCAAACACATCATATGAAGTACATCACACATTTCTATTTCACTTGCCACCATGTTCAAATGAAGCTCTGTAGCGCAGCTATTACAGATGAAACAGTACATGACATTGGTGTTATGACAAAATAACTCAACATTTACCAGCAACTGTTTATCTTTGTATTCAAAAGTCCAGTAGCAAGACAACTTACAATTACATTGTTTTTTCAGTATTAACGCAGTGAAAGAAACAAAGCTTCTCTCTTTTAACAGATTTCAACCTCGTTCCTTGGCACTAGTCTAGCAGGCTGTTCTGTCTCTTTGCACCACAAAGAGCAGACTCAAAAGCAGCCTTTGGTGGGTTGTGTGTGTGTGTGTGTGTGTGTGTGTGTGGAGGGGAGGGTGGCAGAGGGGTTTGTACAGTCAACCATGTACGACAGACTGTAGCCTACCTGCACCAGTGAACAGAGACCAAGCATATGCAGCACCAGCAAAACAACCTTATGGTGGTAGCTGGCTGGTTCTATGGTTGTCTTGTGTTCAAATCTACCGGCCTTTCAATGAATATTGTAATAGGCTGTCACTCATCCAGTCAAACTGACTATTCCTGTGACATTTTTGAATTTTAGAAATAGGAGTGAAAAATCAGATCACTATGCTTCTATAGGGTATTGGTAACATCATGAAAGCACACAGGGGCCAGCTGTCAACGGAACGCGTCGGACACTGACAGGTGATACTGGTAAACATCACAATGACACCATGTTGTGAACTGTAAAACTCCCTGGATAACGTAACAGGTATGTGATGTGTAGCCTATGAGTTGGCTATCTAGTCCAACTGCCCATGCAACAACATCACTGTGTGATACTAGAAGACATTGGCAGGTTATGTTTAACAGCCTACAAAAATAGACAATCAAGTCACTAATATTTATACTATATAGGGGTGAAAGCATAAAAGTATAAGAGTTTTAAAGAATAGCCTACTTAAAATAGTTTATTTATATAGTAAAAGATAGTGGTTCTCCTGCACCTCAGTAGGCTATGAACTCATTGGTATTAGACCCATTTTGTACATTGCATAATGCATTTTTTCTTGATGCAATGACTATTCTTCAGACTGTTGATAGTAGTTTGGGGTTATCGTTTTAAAAAGGAGAGTAAATAATGAATGGTTAAACAACAGCATGATCTTACAACTGTTCCCAATAAAGTGCAAACGTTCCCTGGTAATCTGAGTCGCATGTAATTAATATGACAGGGTCTCTCCAAGGCATCGACTTTGGCACATTTCCCTGCATTTGTCACACCAAACAACACTCAAACACACCAGCAGGAAAGGAGGTAAAAATACCAAACCAACAAATACTATAATTGATCCCTTCCAGCCATGCCAGAAGTTTAAACAACCACTATGCTCTCCACTGTTTGAACAAGCCCTCTTATATGTTTACCATCACCAAATGCTGGGTAGTGGTCACATTTAGCCTTTCTAGTTCTTAATGCCACACCTAGCAACGTTGTTACGGTTTGTAGTTTAGCTCACCTTCATTTGGGTTGCCCAATCTTTTATAAAACTCGTGGTGTGGAATTGGTAAACTATTCTACTAAAGCTGGTTTACAAAAAAAAACGAAAGAATAATACTTTAATCTAACCTCTCGGGTTAAGTTTTAATTGTAGAGATACACTTAAGGGGAACTCTATCCTATGACCATCAAAGATGTTAACTTATCAAAGAGTATAACTTATCCAATAGCGCATCTAATTAATTGTGCATGCGCTACAGGTGGGCATGTTCACATGAATTAAGCAAGTTTATTATTATTATTATTATTTATTTTTGGGGGGGGTCCATTTACAAACTTTGCAAAGTGAAGGCTATTACAAAAAAAAAAGTATTTTCAATGAACCACCAAAGATGGTCGCGCACACAATTCAATAGGCTTAATTTGTCCGGAGTGGTAGGCTATTGCTCTAAGCTTTGCTTTACAAATCAAGCAGTCTATTATTTTATGACAGTAAAACTCAAAAAGCAGGGTAAATTATATGCCTACCTCGTTTTGGTCTTGGGAAGCTTTCGTGCAGGTGAAAAACGACTTTTTCCACAAAGTGCTGAATGTTGCTGTGCTCTGGTCCTCGGACAAACACCATCCAGTCGTGCGTAAAGCCTTCCACCGTGGGTTTCTTTCTGACCTGGGCACGATGTCCGAGTTCTAGTTTCACCTGAACAGCACCCTAGAACATCCAAAATCATGTCACATATTGTTGCCAATCGGAGGCTGGCATCATTGCATGCTGTACAACCTACCTAAATCTATCCACGAGTAAAACCATACATTGTCTCAATAGACAGCCTCAATGCGCGGAATAAATTCAATAAAACAATCACACGTTAACATGTTTCGATTTGATAGGTCTACTCGTAATCACTTGCACTCTATCCTGCTTTGCATTTCAGCAAAGAAAGCAAGGTGTCTATTGCCTTCCCTACACTATAAAGACAGTCATGTATTTATGTTCATGAAGTAGCCTAGGCTACAAACGGCAAATAATTTTGAACAACGCCGAAAAACTATTACAAGGAAACTGTAATTTGCCCGGGTAGACTTTTTCAGGATTTTACTATCCAAGCATCACTTTCACAAACATACTTTATACGTGAGATATGCTACATTCTAGACGCGCCTCGCTACTCAACTAACGTTAGTTCTACTGTACTTGAATATCAATATAAATATGGCTGGACATCTTCGGCTCAGACGCACCGGGCAATACCGACTTCTTCGAGCAAAGAAAACAATACGCTAGAACACACCCTGCCTAAGCATGGTCGCGAGCAGTGTACTCACCGACGTGGCCATTCTTGAGGCCGCGTGCAACCGCTATTTCATCGAGAATTTGTTCTAAATGAGAAGATATAGGAGTGCAAATGGCTGATGGCGGACATGGTCTCTCCTAATTGAACTCAACCCCCGAGTTTCAGACTGAGGAGCAAAGTAAGACGCATGCGCTGTTTTGTGCACTGACAAGAGACAGACATAGCAGAGGGAAGAGAACCAATGAGACAACGCACACGCGCAGAGAACCACCTCACAACTTCCCCACATAGGCAAGGGATTATTACCCCATGCCTTCAAACCATTGATGACTAGACCCAGCTCCCAGCATGAACAGTCAACATACATTTACTTGCACTCTCGCAACAGTGTTGAGTGGAGCACTCGATACTGTAACATGCTATTAGATGGTTTTTTTTAAGTATCAATTGGATGTCAATATATTCAAACATTACCCCAAATAGTAATTGAGTCAACATGATGATTCATACACCATTCTTATCAAATCGAACAACATATTATGAGCCCCAAAATAGATAACTATTCATGTTTTATTTGAGCATCCCCTCCTATAACGCCCATTCCATCATCTCCCCCCATAATGTGACAACCAAGTAAATAAACACCTTGATTTTGAACTATACTCCAAATAGCCCACAAATTCTTATCATACCTATGATCTGAATGAGTTAAATACAATTTCTGACTGAGAAATCAATGAATGCAAGGTGTCAGTTTCCACTTTCTTTCAATAGGTGTGTGCTCTTCAGTTGTGCCAGCAGCAAAATAAAGACCTCACCATATGGACCTAAGAAGTGTTGGATTTGACAACTAGCCAACTGTTCATCATTCCCCCGTTGAAAAATGATTGTTTTTACTCTCATTGCTGTGGCAACTTGATGTTGCTTCTGCTTGAACACATTGATTATTGTTCAAGTGGTAACAATTACTTTATTGAAGATCAGATCAGGTCTGAAAGCTCTTAATTTCACTAGAATGGAGGCGAGGACAAAAAGGTGACCAATTGCAGGGGGCAGAGGTCATGGTGCCAAACCAAAGCTCCATGAATTAGCATCAACTCCTCATTGGTCCCTCAATACAGGAAGTCCAGAGAAAAGCCAAACCGAACCAAGCCATCTTTGGCCAGACTGACTTTACAATATACCTATCCAAATCACATTAAATCAAGTAAAGTAAAATATTTGATGGAATATTTTAAGTATACAATTGGACTAAAAACAGATCTGGCTAATTAATCTATATGGGCCAAATAATGATGATCCACACTTTTTCGAAAATAAATATAATAATCTATTGAGATCACAAGCAACAAAATAATCTTTTAATATGGTGGGAGATTATAATACGGTTTTAAGTACCTCAATGGATCGTAAAGGAAATCATTCTACAAACTACCACGCTCACGCACACAAGGAGATCACAAAGATCATGGATACAATAAAACTAGTGGATATATGGAGGTTGAAAAACCCTGACCTAGTGAGATATACATGGAGGCTTCATCAAACTAGCCATCTTGATTACTTCCTAGTTTCGTTCTAGCTTGCATCAAAAGTTTTTAAAAAGTGTTGATAGGAGTCCGAATGTGAACGGACCACCATCTAAATGGCCTCCATTTAACTCTTACAGAATTTCCACGTGGACAGGACTGTTGGAAATTTAATCAAAGCCTATTGGATGACAATTTGTTCTTAACTAAGACAAAAAAAATGATAATTGACTTTTTTTTGTAGAACATACAGTTGAAGTCGGAAGTTTACATACACCTTAGCCAAATACATTTAAACTCAGTTTTTCACAATTCCTGACATTTAATCATAGTAAAAATTCCTTGTTTTATGTCAGTTAGGATCCCCACTTTATTTTAAGAATGTGAAATGTCAGAAAAGTAGTAGAGAGAATGATTTATTTCAGCTTTTATTTCTTTCATCACATTCCCAGTGGGTCAGAAGTTTACATACACTCAATTAGTATTTGGTAGCATTGCCTTTAAATTGTTTAACTCGGGTCAAACGTTTGGGGTAGCCTTCCACAAGCTTCCCACAATAAGTTGGGTGAATTTTGACCCATTCCTCCTGATAGAGCTGGTGTAACTGAGTCAGGTTTGTAGGCCTCCTTGCTCGCACACGCTTTTTCAGCTCTGCCCACACATTTTCTATGCGATTGAGGTCAGGGCTTTGTGATGGCCACTCCAATACCTTGACTTTGTTGTCCTTAAGCAATTTTGCCACAACTTTGGAAGTATGCTTGGGGTCCTTGTCCATTTGGAAGACCCATTTCCAATCAAGCTTTAACTTCCTGGCTTATGCCTTGAGATGTTGCTTCAATATATCCACATAATTTTCCTATCTCATGATGCCATCTATTTTGTGAAGTGCACCAGTCCCTCCTGCAGCAAAGCCCACCCACAACATGATGCTGCCACCCCCGTGCTTCACAGTTGGGATGGTGTTCTTCGGCTTGCTGCCTCCCCCTTTTTCCTCCAAACATAACAATGGTCATGATGGCCAAAAAGTACAATTTTTGTTTCATCAGACCAGAGGACATTTCTCCTAAAAGTACAATCTTTATCCCCATGTGCAGTTTCAAACCGTTGTTTTGCTTTTTATGGCGGTTTTGGAGCAGTGGCTTCTTCCTTGCTGAGCGGCCTTTCAGGTTATGTCGATATAGGACTTGTTTTACTGTGGATATAGATACTTTTGTACTTGTTTCCTTCAGCATCTTCACAAGGTCCTTTGCTGTTGTTCTGGGATTGATTTGCACTTTTAGCACCAAAGTACGTGACAGAACACGTCTCCTTCCTGAGCAGTATGACGGCTGCGTGATCCCATGGTTGCGTGATCCCTTGCATACTGTTGTTTGTACAGATGAACGTGGTACCTTCAGGCATTTGGAATTTGCTCACAAGGATGAATCAGACTTGGGGAGGTCTACAAATATTTTTCTGAGGTCTTGGCTGATTTCTTTGGATTTTCCCATGATATCAAGTAAAGAGGCACTGAGTTTGAAGGTAGGCCTTGAAATACATCCACAGGTATACCTCCACTTGACTCAAAGGATGTCAATTAGCCTATCAGAAGCTTCTAAAGCCATGACATCATTTTCTGGAATTTTCCAAGCTGTTTGAAGGCCCAGTCAACTCAGTGTATGTAAACTTCTGACCCACTGGAATTGCGATGCAGTGAATTATAAGTGAAATAATCTGTCTGTAAACAATTGTTGGAAAAATTACTTGTGTCATGCACAAAGTAGATGTCCTAACCGACTTGCCAAAACTATAGTTTGTTAACAAGAAATTTGTGGAGTGGTTGAAAAACGAGTTTTAATGTCTCCAAACTAAGTGTATGTAAACTTCTGACTTCAACTGTAGGTACAGAAGTTCCCCTTATTGCATGGGACATTTTCAAATGTACTTTTAGAGGCCATTCAATACAATACAATGCTCATCATTAAAACAAAAGCAGTTTAGATCAAAATAGATTAGAATAATAAAGGAAATAGAGGAAGTAACAGCGCAGGTAGATGGTAATGGAAACTATTATAGAGGCACAAAATAGGTTAGGAAAAATAGAAAAAACTAAAAGAATTAGAGTTACTTATTCAAGAAGGATTGAGTGTAATGTATTACAAAAATAAAGCGACTTGGATGGAAAATGGTGAAAAATGTAAATTTTTTCTAGAATCTTTAACATAGGAATTAAACCAAAAAGTATTTACAGAGACTTGTTACAAATGAGTTATCCATGATTCACCAAATTATATTTTGAAAGAGGAAGCAAAATATTTTCCATTACCATCTACCTGCCTGGATTACTTTAATTTTGGTGAATCTCTTATACAATGGTTTAAAGTTATATACAGCAACCACAGATGTAAATAATGGTTACTTCTCAGAAAGTATTGAGCTTTTAAGAGGAGTAAAACAAGGCTGTCTGTTGTCTCCATATCTATTTATTATGGCTTTTAAAATGCTAGCTATCAAAATGAGATCCATCCAGAACATCAAGGGGTTAGAAAAAAACAAAAGTGTTAATGTATGCTGATGACTCCAGTTTTCTTAAGTTTGCAATATGGATCCCTGTACAGTCTCAATGAAGATCTTCATCACTTTTCTAGACCCTCTGGATTAAAACCTAATTATGACAAGTATTCCATATTACGTATTGGATCGTTAAAAAATGCAGCGTTTACACTACCTTGTAGTTAACCAATAAAATGGGTGGATGGCGAAGTAGATATACTTGGTATTCACATCTCAAAAAATATAAATTAACTTACCACAATTCATTTCAATAGAAAGTTATCAAAAATAGATCTGATTCTGCAACCACGGAGAGGTAAATGCTTGTCTATTTATGGAAAAATCACATAGATTAACTATTTGGTCCCATCAAAGTTTACTTGCTTACTAATGGCACTGTCTAATTCAGATTATTCTTTTTTGAAATCATATGAACAAAAAATATTTCATCAAAAAATATGCCATCAAACCCGGAAGCCAGCCGCACCAATGTGTCGGAGGAAACACAGAGAGGGAGAGGGAGATAAGAGTCTCCAGCTTGAGTGATTTTTGCAGTTCGTTCCAGTCATTGGCAGCAGAGAACTGGAAGGAAAGGCGGCCAAAGGAGGAATTGGCTTTGGGGTGACCAGTGAAATATACCTGCTGGAGCACGTGCTGCGGGTGGGTGATGCTATGGTGACCAGTGAGCTGAGATAAGGTGGGGCTTTACCTAGCAACGACTTATATATGACCTGGAGCCAGTGGGTTTGGCGAAGGATATGAAGCGAGGGCCAGCCAACGAGAGCATACAGGTCGCAGTGGTGGGTAGTATATGGGGCTTTGGTGACAAAACAGATGACACTGTGATAGACTGCATCCAATTTGCTGAGTAGATTGTTGGAGGCTATTTTGTAAATGACATCGCCGAAGTCAAGGATCGGTAGGATAGTCAGTTTTACGAGGGTATGTATGGCAGCATGAGTGAAAGATTCTTTGTTGCGAAATAGGAAACCGATTCTAGATTTAATTTTGGATTGGAGATGCTTAATGTGAGTCTGGAAGGAGAGTTTACAGTCTAACCAGACACCTAGATATTTGTAACTGTCCACATATTCTAAGTCAGAACCGTCTAGAGTAGTGATGCTGGACCGGTGGCTAGGTGTGGGCAGCGATTGGTTGAAAAGCATGCATTTATTTTTGCTTGCATTTAAGAGCAGTTGGAGGCCACGGAAGGAGAGTTGTATGGCATTGAAGCTCGTCTGGAGGTCAGTTAACACAGAGTCCAAAGTAGGGCCAGAAGTATACAGAATGGTGTCGTCCGTGTAGAGGTGGATCAGAGAATCACCAGCAGCAAGAGCAACATCATTGATGTATACAGAAAAGAGAGTCGGCCTGAGGACATACATACTGAACTCCTCCTCCTCATCATCATCATCCTCCTCCAGCTCCTTATCATCATCATCATCATCATCATCAGTAAAAGCTAGATCCAAATCAATGCACATTTAAATATATGTATGCAATAATAATGAATGTCAGAAAAATAGGAAACTTTTAAATTTAATTTTAACTTCATTCTTTATTCAAATAAGATTTCATGACAAGTATGGAACTGTCAATTAGTTTCCCATACCCATTTGACCCTTACTGCATACCGTAACTGTGTTTTTGGTAGATTTGAACCAGAGGTCCAGTCTGAAAATATAGATATTGGTCATAGAGAATGATAGAGATCTCTGGTGGCCAAAAAAATATATTTTAGCATGGGCAGCGCCATTGAGGGCTTCCATCATTTTAATGTAGTCAACTGGGTGGTACTTACATCTTCATTGGCTGATCCCTCCTGGTGACCCTGTTGTAGTCAGATGTCCAGATGTCTTCGATCTATCTCTATGATATTGTTTTAACTTTTTTAGCTTGAAAGTTTAAATCTGTAATGTAAAATCATATAAGTTATAAATACTGTCTTTTTTGTGTTTAGTTCAACTGAAATATGCTTTCGTGTGCACCGGTGATGTTGCAGAAGTTCTACAAGCTAGCTAACATTATTTAACAGTGGCCAGCTAGCTAACTTAGCAAGCTTGACAAATGCATACAATTTTGTTATAATTTACACATATGATCTGTTAGTTTGTACTGACAACTGTGCATTTTCTTTGCAAGTTATTAAGTCCTCAAAATTATGAACCTAGCTGAAAGTGAAAGTGACCTACGACATAAAGTTAGCTGTAGCTTAATAGCTAGCTAGCTCAGCTACATATATTTTATATTTTCAAGCATCAACAGAGGAAGAGGTGAAGCGAGAGGTTTTACTCCGCCCAACATCTATTCACGAAAATATGCCCACTAGGTGAGGATTTCTTTCTAATGGAGGTGAATGAGAGTGTCGAATTTGGTAAATAAATAATGTAATAGCTAATTTGCTACGTGAGGCTTATTTGATTGAACAAAAGTTTCGTAATTGTTAGGTTGTTATGAAGGGACTGATATAAGTGGACACACAAGGCATTTCGGCAACTTAGCCAAATCACCCATTTTAGCGTGGCCATTGCAATTGGAGTCAACTGGGTGGGGATTCCTATGAGTTGGGAGCAATCAGCCAATGAAGAAGAAAATTGACTACTTTAAAATGGATATAGACTCAATGGCCCATGCTGTCCCAGATGTAAATGGCACAGATACAAAGTCCTCTACCTAGCTCTATGGCCTGTTGTTCACACGTATCCACCCTCTCAAAGGCTAGAATGGTCCCACCTGATCTCACCTCTTAACGCCTGCCTTCCATCTTTGAGGACATGTATTTCCGTTGTTAAAGCGGTCATTTAAATATATTGTTAATATAATAGGCCATCTTTGGCATATGGGAACTTAGCTCTGTTCCAGGAAACTCATCATGATGTTATAGATATACAGTACATTCGGAACGTTTTCAGACCCCTTGACTTTTTCCACATTTTGTTACGTTACAGCTGTATTCTAAAATTGATTAAATCGGTTTTTTCCCTCATCAAACTTCACACAAAATCCCATAATGACGAAGCAAAAACTGTTTTTTAGAACATTTAAAAAACGCAAATGTCACATTTACATAAGTATTCAGACCCTTTACTCAGTACTTTGTTGAAGCACCATTAGCAGCGATTACAGCCTCGAGTCTTCATGGGTATGTCGCTACAAGCTTGGCACACCTGTATTTGGGGAGTTTATCTCATTCTTCTCTGCATATCCTCTCAAGCTCTGTCAAGTTGGATGGGGCGTGTTGCTGCACAGCTATTTTCAGGTCTCCAGAGATGTTCGATCGGGTTCAAATCCAGGCTCTGGCTGGGCCACTCAAAGACATTCAGAGACATGTCCCGAAGCCACTCCTGCGTTGTCTTGGCTGTATGCTTAGGGTCGTTGTCCTGTTGGAAGGTGAACCTTCGCACCAGTCTGAGGTCCTGAGCACTCTGGAGCAGGTTTTCATCAAGGATCTCTCTGTACATTGCTCTGTTAATCTATGCCTTAATCCTGACTTGTCTCCCAGTCCCTGCCGCTGAAAAACATCCCAACAGCATGATGCTGCCACCACAATGTTTCACCATAGGGATGATGCCAGGTTTCCTCCAGACGTGAGTCTTTGCATTCGGGCCAAAGAGTTCAATCTTGGTTTCAACAGACCAGAGAATCTTGTTTCTCATGGTCTAAGAGTGTTTCGGTGCCTTTTTGCAAACTCCAAGCAGGCTGTCATGTGCCTTTACTGAGGAGTGGCTTCCGCCTGGCTACTCTACCATAAAGGTCTGATTGGTGGAGTGCTGCAGAGATGGTTGTCCTTCTGGAAGGGGTTCCTATCTCCACAGAGGAACTGCTCTGTCAGAGGGAACATCGGTTTCTTGATCGACTACCTGACAAAGGCCCTTCTCCCCCGATTGCTCAGTTTGGCCAGGCGGCCAGCTCTAAGAAGTGTGGTTCCAAACTTCTTCCATTTAAGAATGATGGAGGCCACTGTATTCTTGGAGACCTTCAATGCTGCAGAAATGTTTTGGTACCCTTCCCCAGATCTGTGCCTCAATGCTATCCTATCTCGGACATCTATGGACAATTCTTTCGACCTCATGGCTTTGTTTTTGCTCTGATATGAACTGGCAACTGTGGGACCTTATATAGACAGGTGTGTTTATTTCCAAATCATGTCCAATCAATTGAATTCACATCAAGTTGTACAAACATCTCAAGGATGAGCAATGGAAACAGGATGCACCTGAGTTCAATTTCAAGTCTCTTATCAAAGGGTCTGAATAGTTATATAAATAAGATATTTCTGTTTTTAAAATGTTTAATACATAAGCAAACATTTCTAAAAACTGTTTTAACTTAGTCATTATGGGGTATTGTGTGTAAAATGCTGAGGATTTTTTAAGTGTAATCCATTTTAGAACAAGGCTATAATGTAACAAAATGTGGAAAAGTCAACGGGTGTGAATTCTTTCCAAAGTCGCTGTATATATACATCTGTGGAGGCTGCTGAGGGGAGGACGGCTCATAATAATGTCTGGAATGGAGTATTATGCCTGTGTTTGACACCATTCCATTCCAGCAATTATTATGAGCCATCCTCCCCTCAGCAGCCTCCACTGAAATCTATTGTGTCTCTAGTAACCCCAGGCGCAGCAGTTAGACAGATAGCTAAATTAGGCCACTATACAGTCAATGCTACACTGTTGGTAGAGTTTGTGGTGATTCTATCAAATGTATCCCATTGGAAATGTAAAGAGAATGTCCTATGTGTTCTGCCTGCCTAAACCAGTAACTAAATCGTTTTGGAGGACAAGCAACAAGCTATGTATTATTCTGCTGTCCACAAGCGGCAGGACTGTCACTTTCAAAGGCACAGGATTGACCATTTAAACAATGTAACATTGTTTACACAAGCAATGCCGAGCTAGCAGTACAGACCTGTCTACATTGTTAGTGAACAAGTTAACGGCAGTCTAGAAACCCCTGGAATAGTTTCATTTACATGTGTTTTGCTGAGTATTATCCCTCTTTGAGTTTGGAAAATGTACTATGCAGCACAAGTGAAATAACATAGATTTTTGTACTATCTGGGGGTCAAAGCTCGACATAGACATTACATTTAACATTTTAGTAGAAACTCTTATCCATATCGACTTACAGGAGCAATTAGGGTTAAGTGATTTGCTCAAGGGCACATCCAACAGATTTTTCACCTAGTCGGCTCAGGATTTGAGCCAGTGACATTTCAGTTACTAGCCCAACGCTCTTTACCACTAGGCTGCCTGCCACTAAGCTAGACTAGACTAGCAAGGTGAATGTTTGAATGTCGTCATTTCAATCCATAAATAATTGAACACCATCTGTCTTAGGCCTAATTCAACAACCACAAATGTGGTTTTCTACTCAAAAAATATGAATGTTAGTTTATTCCTCTAATTGTCTCGTATCCACATTTAACTACACACCGCACACAATTTTGTTCTACATTTCAAACCCTTCCAACAAAATGTAATTTTGTGGAACGGAACACCTTGTGCAGTGTAATAACAGTGTGGTCGATTCTATCCTCTTTTTAACACAAAGTCAAAGTCACTTAACAAAGAAAGGCCTATGATCAGGTTCAACCATAAACACCAACTTGTAGAAGACAGTTGTCAGAAGTCTACTTTTAGCATTGAATATGAGGACCTTACCGGGTCATAAGCTTGGGCTGCAGTCGTGTGGATGCTGCTGTGGCTGCTTTGTTAAGTCGTTGGGAGTGAATGTTATAGCTGCGTCAGAGGCTGTGAATTGGCTGTTGCACACTGTCGGCCTGTCACTTATCAGTACTTTAATATAGGGGGAACGGGTGGGGCTGGGGTGGGGTAGGGTGCAGTGGGTGGGGGGGCGTCGCTACATTGTTTCCCCCTCTGTTCAGATAACATACAGATCTCCCTCTGGCTATCAGCCAGCCAGGCAGCCAGGGTTAGGCCCTGAGAGTAACCATCTGGTGGTCAGTCCACTCCACTCGTCTGTCCTCTCTGCCTCATTGTCCTTCTATAATGGGAAGAACCTGAGATGGTCAAAGTTGCAATGCATTCAATGTAGCAACTAGCAAGGAGCATGTCATCTTTCTGTATTTGGGAAGGTCAAGGAGTCTCGTGAACAATGCATTAAATTCATTCAAAATTATGTCAGTGGCTGTAGGCCAGTGTCACCTGTCAGAGCGTTAGTTTACACTGCAGGGGTTATCTTTCAAATGGATGCAGGTACAGTACCTGCTAGGGGTACCTGCATTAGGTTAGTTGTATATGACACATCAGATGGCTAGAGTTTGGCCATCACTACTGTTTCATAGGTTGTCATGTCAGTCCGCTGGGAGCTAGGAGTAAAAATGTAGTGTAAAATATATCTTTGAAACATGGCCAGAAAGTTTGGTTTTCCACACAATAATCAATAATCTTTGTTTTGTTGTGTTGTGTACTTTTGTTTCCAACAGGAGAGCTCCATTCTATTTGAGTTTTAAGTTATTTGAAAGCACAAAAACAGGAATATTTATCTTCTGGGCCTAATCTTTCTCTCTCCCTCCCTCCCTCCCTTACAAGCAGGCATGGCCAGAGGCCCTGTGATGCCGTGGTGCTCCTGGTAGAGCAGGCCACGCCGACCTGCACTACGTACTCAACAGCATCCTCAACCTCCTGCTCTCCACCAGGTACTACACACACACACACACACACACACACACACTGTCAAAACACATAATTATTCAAATGTTGTTCTCCTGCTACGACAGCCTCCCTGCCCCACCCTGTAGAGGTCTTAACATATCTTATCCATACTGTCAGACTTGTCCCTCCTCTATCTCTCTGTGGTTCAACACTGATAAGGACATCCTGCTACACAGCATTGTCACGTCATACTGTAGAGCAGCTGATCACGTTATACTGAAAGTCATTATGAAACTCAACCTAGCTCTCCTATAAGCCTTATTGAGACATCACTCAATCATATAAATCATGCTATATTATTCACTATAGGAATAAAATAAAATACAGTGCACTCCACGTGTATAGGCCTAGTGGTCATATCCGTGTAGAATCATCACTATGGTTACTATGATTCACTGTATGACACTGATGCATACATTGTTGTTTATTTTATTTGTATTCTTTTTTTTACACCACTTTCATTAAGGTCTGTCACCATGTCAACACATTTAACGATGGTCATTTACTTGAGTCTGGGCACCTTGCCCTGTTCTCTTTACATTGTTCGGACACACCATGGGCATTCTCGCTGTAAACAAGGTGATGACAGTCATTTCACTGAGGAAGGGACACGCTGTCCTTGCCACTCCCCAGGCTGCTGCTGCTGACTATTGATCTTGCTTAGGTAATGGCCTTCACAGCAGGAAATGGAACGTCAATCAGCTTGTGACCTTTCCAGCCTCGGATATTATGGCATGCGCCGTCTAACATCATTGTGTAAATGTACAGTGTTCTTCTATTACTGAGTCAGTCATGAAGCGTGCGTTGAGACTGAGAGGGACTGGTTGGTATTTAACATCCCAGATGAAGAGGGATGGGTCTGAGTGTTTGTCAGACTGACTCAGACTGTCAATGACTCCTCAATGTAAAATAGTTTATTTTTGGGTCAAATTAAAACGTAACAGAGATGTAGTGTTGGTATAGTGCTCTGTGGGCCCGTGTTTAAATGTTTTTCAAAATGAAGATTGGAGCTGTTTCTTCCCAATGTGCTCTCACTCACCAATATCATGAAGGTCCTCGACACAGTATACTGTAAGTAAGTGGTTTCCAACCTTTTTCAGTTACTGTTCCACTAACTGAATTTATCTCTGCCCAGAGAACGCCTGAAGTACCTCCTCATGTGCATTTTACCAGTAGGCCGACTGTCTCATGAGTCTTCTCAAGTAGCCCCTGTGGATAGGGCAAGTATAGGTTGGTTTTCTGTAAATTGCTAGTTATATCCCATACCTGATAATTTTTTTTCTTCTGTTTATTGTGGACAGAAATGTGCAGGGGTTGATAAAAGTGATAGGAAGGTTTCTCCAGATGCAAGTGGACTAGAGAGACAATGGAGCAAGCTTTCACTTGTCCCTACTCCATCAGGTCAGTCCACCTCACATGTCCCTACTCCATCAGGTCAGTCCACTTCACTTGTCCCTACTCCATCAGGTCAGTCCACTTTACATGTCCCTACTCCATCAGATCACTCCACTTTACTTGTCCTTACTCCATCAGATCAGTCCACTTTACTTGTCCCTACTCCATCAGGTCAGTCTACTTCACTTGTCCCTGCTCCATCAGGTCAGTCCACTTCACTTGTCCCTACTCCATCAGGTCAGTCCACTTCACTTGTCCCTACTCCATCAGGTCAGTCCACCTCACATGTCCCTACTCCATCAGGTCAGTCCACGTTACTTGTCCCTACTCCATCAGGTCAGTCCACTTCACTTGTCTCTACTCCATCAGGTCAGTCCACTTCACTTGTCCCTACTCCATCAGGTCAGTCCACTTTACTTGTCCCTACTCCATCAGGTCAGTCCACTTCACCTGTCCCCACTCCATCAGGTCAGTCCACTTTACTTGTCTCTACTCCATCAGATCAGTCCACTTCACTTGTCCCTACTTCATCAGATCAGTCCACTTCACTTGTCCCTACTCCATCAGATCAGTCCACTTATCTTGTCCCTACTGCACCAGATCAGTCCACTTTACTTGTCCCTACTCCATCAGGTCAGTCCACTGCACTTGTCCCTACTCCATTAGATCAGTCCACTTTACATGTCCCTACTCCATCAGGTCAGTCCACTTCACTTGTCCCTACTCCATCAGATCAGTCCACTTCACGTGTCCCCACTCCATCAGATCAGTCCACTTTACTTGTCCTTACTCCATCAGGTCAGTCCACTTTACTTGTCCCTACTCCATCAGATCAGTCCACTTTACATGTCCCTACGCCATCAGGTCAGTCCACCTCACATGTCCCTACTCCATCAGATCAGTCCACCTCACATGTCCCTACTCTATCAGATCAGTCCACTTGAATTGTCCCTACTCCATCAGATCAGTCCACTTTACTTGTCCTTACTCCATCAGGTCAGTCCACTTTACATGTCCCTACGCCATCAGGTCAGTCCACGTTACTTGTCCCTACTCCATCAGGTCAGTCCACTTCACATGTCCCTACTCCATCAGATCAGTCCACTTGAATTGTCCCGTCTCCATCAGGTCAGTCCATTTCACATGTCCCTACTCCATCAGATCAGTCCACTTTAATTGTCCCTACTCCATCAGGTCAGTCCACTTCACATGTCCCTACTCCATCAGATCAGTCCACTTTACATGTCCCTACTCCATCAGGTCAGTCCACTTTTCTTTTCCCTACTCCATCAGGCCAGTCCACCTCACTTGTCCCTACTCCATCAGGCCAGTCCACCTCACTTGTCCCTACTCCATCAGGTCAATCCACTACACATGTCCCTACTCCATCAGGTCAATCCACTTCACATGTCCCTACTCCATCAGGTCAGTCCACTTCATCTGTGCCTACTCCATCAGGTCAGTCCACTTCACCTGTCCCTACTCCATCAGGTCAGTCCACTACACTTGTCTTTACACTATTATACAGTATCATCATCCAGTCTTGGTCATTCCCTGTGAAAATGCCACACAACTTTAGTATGAATAAATACTATTTGAAAGGAGAATCTTAGAATATATATGATACTATACAGTACATTTGAATTTTAAATCCACTATGTAATTTTTTACCTTTATTTAATAACTAGGCAAGTCAGTTAAGAACAAATTCTTATTTACAATGACGGCCTACCATGGACAATTTTGTTGTAATAACATATTTCTGTAGTGGTAATAATATCATGATGTCATAATAACATTTAGTAGCCGTGATAGTCAAAATATTATGTCATAACTTGTTGTAAGTAGTCTGAATTTTGATGAAAATACTACTCATGTAGTACATTAGTATTTTCTTACTGGGTTTTCATGAAAATACTACTATGAGGTCATAATAATTCTGTTTCTGAGTAGTAATATTTGAGTTAGTCCTTTGTGAAGTCATGGAAATGCTGCACTGATATCATAGTAATACGTGAGTACTCTGCCTTCTACTGCAATTATGTGACTATAGATCATGCCTGTGTTCCAAATGGCACCCTATTCTCTAGTGCACTACTTTTAACCAAGGCTGGTCAACAGTAGTTGTTATAGGGAATATGTGTGTTCCAAATGGCACCCTATTCCCTAGTGCACTACTTTTAACCAAGGCTGGTCAACAGTAGTTGTTATAGGGAATAGGGTTTCCTATGGGAAGTATAGAATTTTTTCCCTTCGGAGCGATGCTAGTAAGTTAGCATACCGACCCCCTCCATAGGATTGTTCTCTGGCCGAGCCATCCTGTTGATAGTGATTAATATCTCATTTGGGTAACATCAACCTACTCTGATGGGCTGTTAAGGCCCAGCTCTGATTTAATTTCATAGTGGAGCAATGGACCATGAATCATGACCCCCTCAGGCATCACCATAGGTGTCAGGAATAAGGAGCATGAATTGGGGGTAGGGTTGAATTGCGTCATTGGGGTACAAAAGGCCAGCATCTACTCCTACACTAGTGATCTGGGGCCGTAGATGTCTCAGAGTAGGACTGCTGATCTAGGATCACGTCCCCCTGTCCATGTGATAATATTACATATGATCTAAAAGGCTAAACTGATCCTAGATCAGTATTCCTACTGTGAGACGCTTGATACATACAGCCATAGAGTAAGTAGGTGTGCACCTTGAGCCATCTAACCAGCATACAACTCTCCAAGACAGACATGGGGATTCTGGTTTTGAGAATGAATCGATATCAACCACCAGGGGTAGAGGAATCTGGAGGTCCGTCAGTACTAGGCATGATGAAACAAAATCTCTTAGCTATACCCAGAACACAAATGGATGCTTTTCTCAGAGTTTGCAGAGAGAACCCTCATTTCCGTCCCCTGGTCTTTGATATACACCTTTGCCTCTGTAATCAGTTACAGAGTGGTGGGAAAATAAACTGAGTTAGGCCTATCCTTTTATTTATTTATTTCTCCCTGCCTTTCGTTTTCTCACAGCATCCCCTTGTCTTTCTTTCCATCCCTCCCTTTCTCTATATTCCTCCTCCTTTCCCTCCTTTCCCTTCTTTACCTCTCCTCTCCGTCTCACTCCCTGTCATTCCCTGGTGAGAAGATGAATATGCTGGGGGCACCAGGGTGGCGCAGCAGGCCCGTCATTGGTGGACCAGCCTGGTTTAAATGCCGGTTTAAATGCTGCGGGATTTATGAAGGATACCCACTAGGTGCCCATTGTTGACTGTCTGCCCGCCGCTGCCCCCGCGCAATCTGCCACAGAGACACTAAGCCACTTAACTACCCAGCGGGACCAGGAGGATGGGGATAGGAAGGTTCAGGTGGGCCGCATTCTCCCAGGATTACGTCCTGGGTATGTCTGTCTGTCCCATTAACCTCCTTGGTCCCTCGCAACCAGACAGGCTTCTCCCGTACATCTGACCGATTTCCGATTCAGACTTGGTGTGGCACTAAAGCTGTTGGGTCTCCCTCACCCCAACCCCCACCTCCTTTTGTGTGTTCTGGGTTCATCTGGGAGTCAGTGTAACCTGCACACATTGCCAGACAGGTGTGTTCTTAAACGTACAGTCTAAAGTTAATGGGACAGTTAAAGGGACAGTTTTTTTTGTCCAAGGTTTACTGACCTCATAACTTGTCTAATGTGGAGATGTGTTCGTGTTGCACGCCATCAGGCTAGATCCAGCTGTATGCCTCAATCACAAATGAATGGAAAAGATAAGCACTATCTTCCTAATTCTATTCAGTACTTACATTTTCAATTCATTAGGATTTAAGCTATATAACTCATATAGACTTTCTACGCCATCGGATGTAGACTCATCTCGACATTAGATCACTTTGATATCTGAAAACATCTGACAAACGTTGGTTTTGGACCAAACAAGCCCTAACGCCCCCTTACCCTCCAACCCAGCGCTCTCTATTCTGCCACTGCCAGTGAACTTGCAGTTCAACAACGGCAAGGTCAGTCTTGTCAGTTTCGCTCCCTCCATTGTCTGGCTGTAAAAGCAGGTAACGGTGGGTCTGTCTGGCCTGTCTAGAGAGAAAGAAGAAGGCCTGATGGATGAGCCGCATTGAACTGGAGGCCGAGACAAGCCACAGGGAACCTGAGGACAGGGATAGAGAGATGGTCAGACAGATTAAGCTATGGGACGCAGAGGGAGGGGGGAGGTAAAGGGAAGGGGGACGCTTTGTCCCTAAGAATCTGTGGCAGGCAAGCTGGTCAGTCACGCTCTCAGTTAACAGAGCGAGAGACAGACTTCCTTCCCCCGGTGTTTCGGGAGCAGTGATGCGTGCAATGATTGAGGTGGGGCAGTGGTCAAGATCATGCCTGTCTGTCTGCAGGCAGTTTCTCCTTGCCACACTTCAAGTGTGTTGTTTTAACATAAACCTTTGGTTGGTTCAAAGGTCATATCCAATCTCTCTTGACATTCAGATTTATGATTCTAAAGAGTGGGATTCCTTGTTATTGTAATCCATTAATCACTTTTCATGAAAGGTTCTTTGGGGTCTTCAGCTCCACCAGGGGTTTGGAGTTTACCCACTTTTCTTCAACCACTAGACATTCTTTTTTTTCCCAGGAGCTCCTCTTCTGACCTAATTGAACATCATTGTGGATTGTTGTGACTGGAAACACCACAGGCCCTCTGTTTGCCAGTGGGCCCGTGGCCAGATCTTAGCCCGGGTACAGTCTGCCTGACGCCAGCCCTTCCCCAAACCCCAGGTGGCAGGGAGAGGTAGGGGGAAGACGGGGGTGAGGGGCGAGGGCAGGCATTAGCCTCAGAAGAGGGTTATTTGGCTTTGGCGCTCTTCCTGGTCATGTTTTTTTGCCTCTTTGTTTTGCCATCCAGTCTCACAGCAGACAAGGCAAGATCCTGTTACAATGATAGCCAGGCCATTTGTAGGCGTTGACAGGGACTTTGTTGGTTAGAAAGGCTTCCTATGTTAACTGGTTTCTTGTAAAACCTAAACTCCATTAACCTTTGCTCGAGGCTTAGCACCTACATACATTCAAAGTTCTGAAGCTTGGTGGTCAGAAGTGGATCCATTGTCCCGGAGGAATTTCTGTACATTTTGGACAGATCAAGTTACACATAAATTTGTAGACTGAAGAAACGTTAAAGACTTTGGTTGTGCATGTTCTTAAGGCTAATCAGCATGACAAAAAACTCCTAGCTTACTGTTTAAAGAATCAAAAGTGATCGCCTACCTTAGGCCTCAAAATAAGTTATTCAGAAGAACATCTGTTTGACAAACTCTTAGCCGATGAAGCCCAGAAGCCTCAGTCAGTCACACACATGTCTTCAAGGCTAGGCGTCTGCTAGCACGTCATATTCCAGCATTTTCTTACACACACACAGGCATGAGCGCGAACACACACACACGCACGCACACACACACACACACACACACACACACACACACACACACACACACACACACACACACACACACACACACACACACACACACACACACACACACACACACACACACACACACACACACACACAACCACCCAGGGAAAGATTAGGAGCCCAACAAGTGACCATAATACCTACAGTAGTACCCAATGTGCTGTAATATAATGATATAACTAAAGAAAAACAGAACATATGAAACCCTTTATCCATATGTCTTCGTTGGATGCAATGGATGATGGTTCTTCCTGTTTCCACATGTATGTTTTATTTATCAAAGCATATGTGTCACATTAGCTTTCAAGCTAAACACTAGCAGACCAGCACTTTTCCCATGGATGCATTGTCCTCAATGAGATGAAACAGGACAGATAACTGATTATGAGTTATTGTTTAAATGTCTAAGCCCAGACATATGGGCTGATAATATACTCAGACAGTCCCAAATGTCACCCTGTTCCTGATTTAGTGCACTACTTATGAACAGGGCCCATAGTGCTGTAGTCAAAAGTAGTGCGATATATAGGGAATAGTTTACTGGTTATTTACAGCATGCGAGCAAACGTAACTCATCTTCACATATCCATAGAGATTGCGTACCTGCTGGTAACTGAAAGCATAGCCAAATTAACAAATGAATGTGTTACAGGAGCAGCCCCCATCCACACATCACCGTGCTGGAAAACCGCCCCGACTGCTGGCCCGTTCTGCTGCTGGAGATTGATGACTTCATCCAGTGGGCCGCTGACAGGTTAGCTAAAGGGTTTCCGGTCTTGGCCAGACCTGGGCCAGGGGCCTTGAGTGGCCGATAAAACCTCCACAGGAACCAACTAGAAGAGAGGCCAGACTGCTCTCCCTTCTAACATTTCAAAGTAATCTGGTTGTACAGCTGGAGCGTCCTCCATAACTCATGACTGTCAGCTGGCTAACCTGTGTGATGTTTGTTTTTCTTGGAGGCATGATATTATCTACTTGAAATATGCTTTAAAGTTACATTTTACGACATGGATGTGCAGGTGTGTGTTTAACATTGAATTCTCCTGTCAGTTTGTGTGTGTGTGTGTGTGTGTGTGTGTGTGTGTGTGTGTGTGTGTGTGTGTGTGCATATAACACTTGCACGTGTGTGTGCATGTAGGGGTGAGCCTGCGCACGTGACCATATTGGCTCCCTTCCTACTCTACCTGTACTGTGACCTCCAGCGGCTGCCTGAGTACGCCCAGCTCACGCACAGCCTCCTCAGGGCCCCTCCAGCAAGGGGACCACACCCAGAACCAGAACCAAGAAAAGAAAGAAGACCAGGAAAAGGAAGAGGACCCGGGACAGAGCCCTGTGGTACGCCACAGAATGGTTTGCTGTCTCTATGAGCTGGTACCTTACATGCAAGTGAGACAAGATTGATTTCCCTTTTTATTATTTTGAGGCAACACACCCCTTACAGTGTAGACATGGACCTGTGAACATAATGTAGCACGGCACAACACAGTACACGACACAATAGGTGAAAGACAAAACATATAGCAGGTATGGTGGAACCATTGACGCGACATGTGTTATGTCTTTATCTCTAGGTGGACTGTGTGAAGGTGGTGTTGGAGCTGCGGGGCTTTTCGTGGAGGCCCTGAGCCCGGCCCTGAGCCCGGCCCTGGAGGGTTCCCTGAGGGATGGCTGGAGTACTCAGAGGGCCCATCTGGCCCTTCAGCTGCTGTGTGCCTGTCAGTTCAGCGGGGACTGCAGACTGCTACTCCAACTACTGCACCAGCTTCTCCCAGCCCATACAGAGGTGTGCCAGTCACACAAGACAAAGTAGACATGGGCTGCATCTCACTAGTCTTAACCAACCTCCTCTCCTTCATATGCACAGATCAGAAAACAATTTGTGTTGAGTTCTAATGACATCAGCCTCTTGCTTTTCAATGTTGCACCGCTGTTTATGGTCATGTCATACTGCTGACTCTCGGTATAAAATAAAGAACCCCCAGCAAACCGTTTCCGCACAGACAGACGCAAAGCACAGCAGCTCTTTAGCTTGTTTTTCTGCCTTTAGCTGTGGGAGTTTTGTTAAGGTTCTGTCTACATTGCCCTGCCAGTGTATCCAGATCCGACTCCCTGTGTGATCCTAATCTCTTCAAAGCATTGGATGGGGAGCGCACACAGCTCCAAAGATTCCTCTTGTTGTCAGAGACTGAGATGGAATCTTTTGAGCTCAGTGCGCTTACGATCCCTGCATTGTCAAGACCCCTTGAGGATCTGTTTGTAGTCCCACTTCCTCTAAAGTGTGTGTGTGTGTGTGTGTGTGTGTGTGTGTGTGTGTGTGTGTGTGTGTGTGTGTGTGTGTGTGTGTGTGTGTGTGTGTGTGTGTGTGTGTGTGTGTGTGTGTGTGTGTGTGTGTGTGTGTGTGTGTGTGTGTGTGCGTCTGACTCTGTGTGTGTCTCTAGGAGTTCCCGGTAGAGGAGATGATAGTGGGTTTGGCTCTGATCTGTCCCAGCAGACAGGGCTTCTCACACTGGGTAATGACCCAATGCTATATCACTCTCTCAGCCTCCTCTCCTTACACACACTGTTACCTCGCTTTGTCCCTGTCTCTTATCTACAATTACTTCTACCACACACCACTCTCTCTCTCACTCACCTCTCTCTCTCTGTATTTCACTCACCTCTCTCTCTGTATTTCACTCACCTCTCTCTCTCTGTCTGTATTTCATTCACCTCTCTCTCTCTGTCTTTCACTCATCTCTCTCTCTCTCTGTATTTCACTCAGCTCTCTCTCTTTCACTCACCTCTCTCTCTCTTTCAATCACCTTTCTCACTCTCTCTTTCCCTCACCTCTCTCTCTGTCTTTCACTCACCACTCTCTCTTTCACTCACCTCTCTCACTCACTCTCACTCACCTCTCTCTCTCTCTCTCTCTCTCTCTGTATTTCATTCACCTCTCTCTCTCTGTCTTTCACTCACCTCTCTCTCTCTCTCTCTCTCTCTGTCTTTCACTCACCTCTCTGTTTCTCTTTCACTCCTCTCTCACTCTCTCTTTCACTCACCTCTCTCTCTCTTAAGTAAAAATACTTAAGTACTACTTAAGTCGTTTTTGGGGGTGTGTGTACTTTACTTTTTACTCACCTCTCTCTCTTGAGTAAAAATACTTAAGTACTACTTAAGTCGTTATTTCGGGTAGCTGTACTTTACTTTTTACTCCATACATTTTCCCTGACACCCAAAAGTACTTGTTACATTTTGACAGGAAAATGGTCCAATTCATGCGCTTATCAAGAGAACATCCCTGGTCATCCCTATTGCCTCTGATCTGGCGAACTTACGAAACAAAAATGCTTTGTTTGTAAATTATATCCGAGTGTTGGAGTGTACCGTTGGCTATCTATACATTTAAAAACATCTCAAATAAATGTGCCATCCATCTGGTTTGCTTGATCGGACCCTTTTTTTCAATTTTCGCCTAAAATGACATACCCAAATCTAACTTCCTGTAGCTCAGGACCTGAAGCAAGGATATGCATGTTCTTGATTACATTTGAAAGGAAACACTTTGAAGTCTGTGGAAATGTGAAGTGAATGTAGGAGAATATAACACATTAGCTCTGGTAAAAGATAATACAAAGAAAAAAACATGTGTTGTTTGGTATTTTTGAAATGCAAGAGAAAGGCCATAATGTATTATTCCAGCCCAATCACTGTTTATATTTTGGCCACTAGATGGCAGCAGTGTATCTGCACAGTTTAAGACTGAACCAATGAACCTTTGTATTTCTGTTCAACATTTTGTATCAAGACTGCCCAAAAGTGCCTAATTGGTTTACTAATAACTTTTCAAGTTCATGACTGTGCACTCTCCTCAAACAATAGCATGGTATTAATTCACTGCAATAGCTACAGTAAATTGGGCAGTGCAGTTAGATTAACAATAATTTAAGCTTTCTGCCAATATCATGCTAATCGCATTAGCCTACGTTAGCAACCGTCCCGAGGGGGACCCACCAATCCTGTAGTGGTTTTACAGTTTTTCTCAATTGCTAAAACACTAAAACCCATTGGCTCAACAAAGTTCTCTGTTGCCTGGACTCATTTAGCTAATTATGCAGTCTGTTGTCAATACCTTAAACCATTTCACATGGTAAAACACAATTTGCAGATCTCACTTAGACTTTTCAGCAAAACTCTAAACACATTCTCATTCTCAAAACACATTCTGCACTCTAATGCACATGTCACCCATACTGGTAAACACAAGTGGCAACAATCAAATACAAATAGAGAAGACATGTCATTGATTGAACACAACCACTCAAAATTGATTTAACCTGTTTCAAATGATGCGACACAACCAATATAAGCCAGTTCAGAGAGCAAACAGGTTGTTGAAGGTGGGAAGGAGAAAGTCTGAGAATCGATACTGTAGTACAGTGCATTGTAGGCTGTATACTGTACAATGGACAAATTGTATGGCCCTGAACATTGTGCTTTCCATTTATTAACAGTACTGACTGCTCAATAGATTTTGACTGGTTGCAGGTTCATATCAACAAAGAACAAGAATTACAGTATCACAAGGACAAGTTTGTGAGATGCAGGGTACAGTACTGTAAAAATAGGGGTACAAGGAGGAGGAAGAACAAAAAACAAAATTGCAAAGAGCAAAGCAGAGTAGTAATTTCTGATCAATTTTGAGCTACTATGATAGAACCTGTTTTCGTTCATCAAAAGACAATGAAGGAAAAATATGCATTTTTTTTGTTGATTAAAAATGTACTTCTCCCTGAGGATTGTATGTTTTGAACAATGTGTTTTCTATTTTTTGGTGTATTGTTTACTGACTGCTTGATAATGTATATCATTTTGATCACTTTGTTTATGATTTGAGAGCAGTGTTTGATTTTGAACACAGGTAAAACTGTTTTGAGGCGAATGTTTCATTTTGCAAGAGGAGTCAGAGGTTATGTAAATAGTGCTTGAAGATGAGGTTTTGTGTTTAATGTTTTCAGGAAATGGAGCAAGGTTTCAGAAATTGTGGTTTAGCAATTGAGAAAAACTGTAATATAATGAATTTGAAATTATTTATACTTTTACTTTTGATACTTAAGTATACTTAAAAACAAATTATTTTAGACTTTTACTCAAGTAGTATTTTACTGGGCGAAACACTTTTAAAGGAGTTATTTTCTGTTAAGGTATCTTTACTTTTACTCAAGTATGACAATTGAGTACTTTTTCCACCATTGCCCCTCCACTCTTCTGGGAAGGCTTTCCACTAGATGTTGGAACATTGCTGTGGAGACTTGCTTCCATTCAGCCACAAGAGCATTAGTGAGGTCGGGCACTGATGTTGGGCGATTAGGCCTGGCTCTCAGTCGGCGTTCCAATTCATCCCAAAAGTGTTCGATGGGGTTGAGGTCAGGGTGCAGGCCACTCAAGTTCTTCACACCGATCTCGACAAACCACTTCTGTATGGACATTGCTTTGTGCACGGGGGGCATTGTCATGCTGAAACAGGAAAGGGCATTCCACAAACTGTTGCCACAAAGTTGGACATAGAAACGTCTAGAATGTCATTTTATGCTGTAATGTTAAGATTTCCCTTCACTGGAACTAAGGGGCCTTGCCCGAACCATGAAAAACAGACCCAGACCATTATTTATCCTCCACCAAACTTTACAGTTGGCACTATGAATTGGGCCAGGAAGCATTCTCCTGGCATCCACCAAACCCAGATTTGTCCGTCGGACTGCCAGATAGTGAAGCGTGATGCATCATCTCCAGAGAAAGCGTTTCCACTGCTCCAGAGTCCAATAGCGGTGAGCTTTACACCACTCAACACTTGGCACTGCGCATGGTGATCTTAGGGTTTTGTGCGGCTCCTCGGCCATGGAAACCCATTTCATGAAGCTCCTGACGAGCAGTTATTGTGCTGACGTTGCTTCCAGAGGCAGTTTTATGCGTTACACGCTTCAGCACTCGGTGGTCCTGTTCTGTGACCTTGTGTGGCCTATCACTTCGCGCCTGAGCCATTGTTGCTACTAGAAGTTTCCACTTCACAGTAACAGCACTTACAGTTGACCGGGGCAGATCTAGCGGGGCAGAAATTCGCTTTGACTTGTTGGATAGGTGGCATCCTATGACAGTGTGTCGTAGCCCGTAACAAAGAGGGAGACAACGCACAAATAAAGAAATAATAAACATATTTATTTAATAAAGTAAACTATATTCAAGTAACAATGGTGTGTGTGTAGTCAGTAAGTAAGTAAGTAAGTGGATGTGTGCATAGATGGTGATAATGAGGGGTGGTGAGAGGTGCCAAAACAAATGAACAGAAAGAACCCCCAAAATACTACAACCAAAAACAACAGTATGTCTGCATTGAGAGAGTCTCCTCAGACTATGGGGGGAAAGGTGTATTTATCCCCGGGACACACCTAAATCCAGGTGTGTCCCATTCCGCTGATGACCCTCCCGGCTTCTCCCACTGACATCCTATTAAGGAAAACAAGTGCAAAGAGAAAGAATTCGGCAGACCGAGTGGGAGGGTTCTCATTCAGTGCCATGTTGAAAGTCACTGAGCTCTTCAGGAAGGCCATTCTATTGACAATGTTTGTCTAATGAGATTGCATGGCTGTGTGCTCGATTTGATATACCTGTCAGCAACAGGTGTGGCAGAAATACCTGAATCCTCTCATTTGAAGGGGTGTCCACATACTTTTGCATATATAGTGTATATTTATCCCCTTTATCCCCCCCAGGCAGACCCTGCACAGGTAGCTACTGGAAACTGCATATTGGAACCACAGTAATTCAATTTGACTGTTCAACAAAAAAAACAAGTTCAACTAGGTTATTGATACCTATGGTTCTGCTGGTTAACGGGGGCCAGTAGGTTATTGATACCTATGGTTCTGCCGGTTAACGGGGGCCAGTAGGTTATTGATACCTATGGTTCTGCTGGTTAACGGGGGCCAGTAGGTTATTGATACCTATGGTTCTGCTGGTTAACGGGGGCCAGTAGGTTATTGATACCTATGGTTCTGCTGGTTAACGGGGGCCAGTAGGTTATTGATGCCTGTGGTTCTGCTGGTTAACGGGGGCCAGTAGGTTATTGATACCTATGGTTCTGCTGGTTAACGGGGGCCAGTAGGTTATTGATGCCTGTGGTTCTGCTGGTTAACGGGGGCCAGTAGGTTATTGATGCCTGTGGTTCTGCTGGTTAACGGGGGCCAGTAGGTTATTGATACCTATGGTTCTGCTGGTTAACGGGGGCCAGTAGGTTATTGATGCCTGTGGTTCTGCTAGTTAACGGGGGCCAGTAGGTTATTGATACCTATGGTTCTGCTAGTTAACAGGGGCCAGTAGGTTATTGATACCTATGGTTCTGCTAGTTAACGGGGGCCAGTAGGTTATTGATGAATGTGGTTCTGCTAGTTAACGGGGGCCAGTAGGTTATTGATACCTGTGGTTCTGCTAACTAACGGGGGCCAGTAGGTTATTGATACCTATGGTTCTGCTAGTTAACGGGGGCCAGTAGGTTATTGATACCTATGGTTCTGCTAGTTAACGGGGGCCAGTAGGTTATTGATACCTGTGGTTCTGCTGGTTAACGGGGGCCAGTAGGTTATTGATGCCTGTGGTTCTGCTAGTTAACGGGGGCCAGTAGGTTATTGATGCCTGTGGTTCTGCTAGTTAACGGGGGCCAGTAGGTTATTGATACCTGTGGTTCTGCTAGTTAACGGGAGCCAGTAGGTTATTGATGCCTGTAGTTCTGCTAGTTAACGGGGGCCAGTAGGTTATTGATGCCTGATGTTCTGCTAGTTAACAGGGACCAGTAGGTTATTGATGCCTGTAGTTCTGCTAGTTAATGGAGGCCAGTAGGTTATTGGTGCCAGTAGTTCTGCTGGTTAACGGAGGCCAGTAAGTTATTGATGCCTGTTGTTCTGCTAGGTAACAGGGACCAGTAGGTTATTGATGCCTGTAGTTCTGCTAGTTAATGGAGGCCAGTAGGTTATTGGTGGCAGTAGTTCTGCTGGTTAACGGAGGCCAGTAAGTTATTGATGCCTGTTGTTCTGCTAGGTAACAGGGACCAGTAGGTTATTGATGCCTGTTGTTCTGCTAGGTAACAGGGACCAGTAGGTTATTGATACCTTTTATATCCATTGTATTTCCATTTCCTTGTAGCAATGTGTGTGTGTGTGTGTGTGTGTGTGTGTGTGTGTGTGTGTGTGTGTGTGTGTGTGTGTGTGTGTGTGTGTGTGTGTGTGTGTGTGTGTGTGTGTGTGTGTGTGTGTGTGTGTGAGTACAGTATAGTGTGTTTGTGTCATTATAGCCTGTGTTTTTGTTTGTACATGCTGTGTTTTGTTTCCCCATATACAGTTTTTATGGGCAGATGAATTTCTTTTTACACCATTGGCTCGTAGACTGAACACCCCCTGACCCTCTGACCCCCATATCTCTCAGTAACTTTGAGGCTAAATCACGACACCACCATCTCCACTGTGGCTGCTGCAGCGTGCTGAAACCAGGGTGCTGCAAACACAAGATTTTACAAGCCAGAAACATAAACGCACTAGGCTAGTACATACAGTATTAATGTCCCTGTATTCAAGTCTCAGTCTTGTCACTACAATGCTAACTAGTAGTATCTTCAGGCACTGAAGTGCTACAAGTGAAGGAAGGATCAGATGGTTGATTATTGTGTTGGAGAAAACAGGTGGCCATTACCTCTAAAAGGAGAGAAAATGTCCCTCTCACTGTCCTCTAACCCCCCCCCCACGATAAGCCATGCAGATGTTTGGGTTGCTAGGCAACAGGGCAAGGTCCAGGCGAACTGGGAGCGATAAGTGCGTTATGCTAATTTAGGCGTAGCAGTGGCAGAGCCGGCACTCTCATGGAGCCGAGGGCTCAGAGAAAGACCCCTTTTCTGCTTCTTCTACCCCTGAAGGAAGGAAATTAGAAAGGCAGGAAGGAACGGAGGAAGGAAGGAAGGAAGGAAGGAAGGTGAAGAGAAGGAGCGGAGGAGTGCTTTTAACCTCTTTGCTCTGGCACGAACATTCCTGCCTTCATATTATGAATTTGGCACCCTGGCACCCTTCCAATGGTGCGTTTAAGAGGATTCCCCCAAAATATAATTAACTGAAAATAGCTCTTTCACAGAGCACTAGACTTAAGTCCACAGCCTCTAATGCCAACATTCTGGGATGAAACCAGAGTTTTTTTTATTTGGCATTTTTTATGATTCTACAGATAACAGACAGAATAGGTAGAGGGCAGAACACACACTGATTCCCTACCAAATCAAACCCACCCCAACCCCCCCATGCTCTAACAGAACACACACTGATCCCCTACCAAATCAAATCAAACCCACCCCAACCCCCTATGCTCTAACAGAGCAAAGATACTATAAAACAAAATGTTAAAAGAGTAAAAATAATGATCCACATTCTAATTTGGGTTGGTTTATGGAGTTAGCTGGGTCCATGTCTTCTACAAAGGATAGGAAAGGTTGCCAGGTATTCTAAAATTGCAGATCCCCTAACGGAGTAGCGTATTTTCTCTAGCTTGAGATGTTCCATAACTTCCTTTATCCAATGGTTAAAAGTAGGAGGAAACTGATCCTTCCACTTGAATAGTATAAGACGTCTAGCTAGAAGAGTAGTAAATACCGGCATGTTGCCCATCGATCTGTTTAGACGGGCCTCCTGTGGTGCCCCTCTGGATAATGCAATAAAGACAGAAGGTTCTGTAGGTCTCTCCAGTATCTTAGAAGACGTCTCAAATTGATATCCAGATATCTGTCCATTTCGGGCATGTCCAAAACATGTAATAAAGTATCAGGAGCCTGTTTACATCGGTCACAAGTGGGATCTATTTATGGTCTAATCTGGGATTATTTAGGCTTTGACCAATGCAGCTAATGAACTACTTTAAATTGAATTACAGCATGTCTTAGACATATAGATGAAGAATGTATTCTCTGAAGCATACTCTGCCATGCTTCGTGATAGAGCCTGGATTCAAACCAGGGACTGTAGTGACACCTCTTGCTCTGAGATGCAGTACCACTGCGCAACTTAGGAGCCCATTTTTAAAGGGTTCACTTTAAAAATAGAATCTAGAAGGGAGGTAGGTGGGCGTGATGGGAAGTGGCTAGAGTATGAAGATACAAAACTACACAATTATAGGTGTCTAAAGAAATGGGATCTAGGAATATTGAACTTTTGTACTAACTGTTCAAAAGATGCAAAATCCATATCAATGCACAAGTCGTTCAGTGAGAAGATCCCTTTTCCACACCAGATATGAAACGCCCGGTCTAATAATGATGGAGAGAATGTATGGTTCTTTAATAATGGGGCAGAAGTTGAAAATTCACTGAGACCAAACAATCACCTGAACTGTTTCCAGGTTTTTGGAGTATGTTTTTTGTGCATTTGGAAACAGGCTCAGCTAATGCAAGTTTTGAGCAGAGTAAGGCAGCTAATGAGGTGGGGCCGCAGGATGATATCTCCAAGGTCAACAATTTCAGACCTATATCATCAGGGATTTCTGTCATGCAATATAGAATAATTCATATGTTAGCTGCCCAGTAATAATATTGAAAGTGCTAGACAACCCTGGGTATGAGATCTCTGCAATACGCTCTTACGTATCCAAGGGTTTTTCTTGTTCCAGATAAAATCAGATATCAGATTATGGCTTCTGTGGAGATAAAAAAAAAGATTTTGTCAGAAAGATTGGAATGCATTGAAATAAGTATCAAACATCACGTAATACATTCATTTTAACAGTGTTAATTCTTCTGCCCAAGGAAATAGAAAGTAAATCCCAGCATTCAATATCCTGTTTCAGACAGAGTATCAAGGGAGGGAAATTGGCTTTATAGAGATCTTTGAAATTGTGTGTGACCCAAATTCCCATATATTTCAATTTCTGTGGAGTCATTCTGAAGGGAATATGACAAAAATTAATTTGCATGGCAGAAGGGTTGATAAGCATCAATTACCTTTTTTTTGTAGATTAACCTTATACCTGGATATTTACCAACTGTCTTTAGTAGAACCTGGATCTCTGGAAGTTAAAGGGTCAGACATATATAATAGCATGTTATCGGCATAGAGTGAAACTTTCTGCTCTAAGCCCCCTCTTCGAATACCTTTCATAGTGGTGTTATTACGTATTGAATGGCTAAAGGCTCAATTGCGATGGCCAACAGCTTAGGGGATAGAGGACAACCCTGTCTTGTCCCACGTTGAAGCTGGAAATAGGATGAAAGGTTATTTGTGCGCACTGCAACCGTAGGGGAGGAGTAAAGGACTTTGATCCAGTACATAAAATTGGGACCGAATCCAAATTGTTTGAGAGTATAAAATGGATAATCCCATTCCACCTGATCAAATGCCTTCACAGCATCAAGTAATAACAATACATCTGGAGTGTCAGATGAAGAGGGATTATAAAGTATATTATAAAGACGTCTGATGTTGAAAAAATAATGATGATTTTTAATTAACTTTTTATGGCTGCAGGGGCAGTATTGAGTAGCTTGGATGAAAAGGTGCCCATTGTAAACGGCCAGCTCCTCAGTCTCAGTTGCTAATATATGCATATTATTATTAGTACTGGATAGAAAACACTCTAAAGTTTCCGAAACTGTCAAAATATTGTCTGTGAGTATAACAGAACTGATATTGCAGGCGAAACCCTGAGGAAAATCAAAACATGAAATGGCTTCTATTTTGAAAACTCCATGTTCCATAGCCTCCCTTTGCTCCATTTAAAGGGATATGAACCAGATTCCTTTTCCTATCGCTTCCTCAAGTTGTCAACAGTCTTCAGACATAGTTTCAGGCTTTTATTTTGAAAAATGAGCCAGTACGATAACATCGCTTCAAGTGGTCACATGAGTTTTGATTGCGCAACAGAGTTTGGATAGGTATTGCTTTTCCCTCTCCTACTGTGAAAGACATTTGCGGTTGATATATTATCAATTATATATTTTAAAAACAACCTGAGGATTGATTATAAAAAACGTTTGACATGTTTCTGTGGACATTATGGAAACTATTTGGAATTTGTCTGCGTTGTCGTGATCGCTCTTTCCTGTGGATTTCTGAACATAACGCGACAAACATAATCTTAAAAATAATCTTAATGGAACAAAAGGAACATTTGTTGTGTAACTGGGAGTCTTGTGAGTGAAAACATCCGAAGATCATCAAAGGTAAATGATTAATTTGATTGCTTTTCTGATTTTCGTGACCGAGCTACCTGATGCTAAGTGTACTTAATGTTTTATCGTGCGATCGATAAACTTACACAAACGCTTGGATTGCTTTCGCTGTAAAGCATAATTTCAAAATCTGACACGACAGGTGGATTAACAAAAGGCTAAGCTGTGTTTTCCTATATTGCACTTGTGATTTCATGAATATAAATATTTATAGTAATATTTATTGTATGTCTATGCTATTCAGCGGTTGTTGATGACACTTATCCCGATATCGGGATTGCAGCCACAACAAGTTAAACAAGTTTGATCTGTAGAGATAATGGAGGGAAGGACTGACTCAAAATGGCAGGCAATCATTTTAGAAGTAACATTTACATCTCAATTCAGTAAAGAAATTGGCCTATATGAACCACACTCAATAGTTTTTTTTTCCTTTTTCAGAATAAGTGAAATAGACGCTTGTCTCAATGTTGAGGGTAAAGAGTTTGAGGAGAATGATTCTTCAAATAGAGGGGAGAGAGTTGATCTAAGAATTGTTTTAAGAATTCGCTCTGAAATCTGTTGGGTCCAGGGGATTTACCACACTGCCTAGATTTAATTGCCAACGCAATCTCTTCTACAGAGGATTGTTCTTCTAATTCTGCAGCTTTCTCAGGTTCAACTGTAGGAATATATAAGTTCATTACCAGCAGATTCAGAATTGTATAATTGTGAGTAAAAGTTATGAAAGCATGAATTGACCTCTAAATGATCAATACATTTGTTACCCAGCTCTTCAGTTATCTCAGGTATGGTCAATTATGAACATGATTTCTCTCCATGTTTATCCTTTTTGTATCAAGATTTACTAATTAGATTTTCAGCTTATCAAGTTGAAAGAAGATCAAACTCTGTTTGAAGTGTCAAACATTGTTTTAGTAAATCTGAGGATGAAGAGTGTGAATATGCCATTTCCAAATCCAAGATTTTATTTGTAAATTCCCCTAGACGTTGAATATTGCACTTCCTTAATCTTGCGTTTGTACAAAATAATTTGGCCCCTTAGATAAGCCTTCATTGATTCCCGTACTGTAGTAGGCGACATTCCAGGGGTTTGATTAAGCTCAAGAAACAGCTCAATTGGAGATTATATAAAAACAACAAAGGTTTCTTCTGATGGCAGTCGTGAGTTAAGCCTCCAAGGGCGATAATTAGGCTGTGTATTTGGCCTAAGTAGTTTCAAGAGGGGGACGATCGGAAATGACTATAGCTTGGTAATCACACTCCGTGATAAGAGGCAGAAAGCTATTGGCAAGGAAAAAGTAGTCTATACGTGAGGTCTTATTAACTGGTGAGAAAAAAATACTCCCTAGCTGTGGAATTATGGAAACGCCACGCATCAGATATGCCATATGTCTTAAGACATAGTTTCTATTCTGGATACTGTCTTTGATGAAGATGATACCTTAGGAGAGCTACGATCCAGATTGGGCGACAGTACACAATTCATATCACCACCTAATATTAGGTGGTAATCGAGAAAATACATTTGTTAAGAATGAACTGTTATCCCAATTTGGTGCATAAATGCTAGCCAAAATAACATGTGTATTCCTGCTACAATAATGAAACGGCCTGCTGAGTCTGCCACTTGACATCATGAACAGTATGTTTTTACTCAATAAAATGACTGCTCCTCTAGTTTTAGAAGGAAAATTGGAATGATATGATTTACCGATCCACTCTCCTTTTAAACGAGAGCGGTGTGGAGATGTGTCTCCTGAAGAAAGGCGATATCTACATGAAGGTGGTTTACATGAGAAAGAACCATTTTATGTTTCACTGGGTGATTTAAAGATTTAACATTCCAGCTAGCAAAAGTGACTGAGCAACCAGCTGTCTATCTCATGATATTAGGTCTAGCCATGTAAAGTCAGGTGGGAAAAGGATAGAGGTCGTATTACAATAACTGAGCCATTACATTTTTTTCAAAAAATAGCAAATAAACCCCAAAAATTAAGTCTGGTATGTCTGGTAAGAAAACCCACCCTGGTCACCTAATAGAACAAGGTAACAGCTAATCCCCATGCAAAGAAATCCACACATAATGAGCTTGTAGTGGGGAACACTAGACCTATCGAGTAGAGAGCCCGACTGAAATAGGATTTAAAACAAGTGCATAATAAATAAACAAGAAATATTTATTTACAACCCAAAACTAGGCTGTTTTAAAATAAAGTATAAAACATTTTATAAATCACATCTTACAGCAATACCACTAAATTAGCGGCAAAGTCTTAAAAGAAATGATGTAACCTAATAACATAACTGTGCTTTATCTACCCTGCATACTGGTACTGTCCATAAATAGAAATGAGCAGCTTCATGGTAATGAAATAAAACATTAAAACAAAAGGAGAATTGACTCACCAGAACTAAGGCACTAACATTACTTAATAATAACAATATCAACTGATGCCACTGGCAAAGCTATACCGTATTTACAAAAGAGAGACTGAGTCTGCAGTGGTAGACCGTATTACCGTAATCGCCAAATAGGTGAACATTCAGCCATTTGCTTTGTCCGACCTCAGTAGAATGTTCGCCTTTACGAATGTCATTGCCTTATGGGGGTCTTGGAACTTTTCTCGGTGCCGTTGTATATTATACGGACGCCGTGCAGGAAAGGCTACACCATACCGAACGTGGTTCTTCCACGGAGAAGACTCTTGACATCATTGAAAGCTGCACGGTCACGAGCAACGCTGGGGACATAGTCTGGGAAATAGAGATGGATGCTCCATTGCATCGAAATGGGCCAAATTCTCTGGCACCACGAAAAACATCAATACAATCTTGATAGCAGTGTAGTTTAGCCACAATGACGCAAGATTTTCTGCCTGGCTTTCTTGTTTGAGAGCCCCGATGTGAGCGGTCTACAAGGATGTCTTTATCCAAATTGAGAGCTTCCTTCAATAACTTTGAGACTGATGAAGTGGAACTTGAGCCCGGGTCCTCAGCTACCCCCATGATCCTGATATTGGATCTTCGCATATGACCTTGTAAATGTATGCATTGTTCCTTAAGGCTAGCCACATCAGTTTCAAGCTTCTTAACCGTGGTATGTAGCGTAGTCGTGTCGTCCGAGCATGCTGACAAGCCTCGTTCCATGTCGGAGACAGTTTTCTTAACTGTATCCAGTTCAGTATGAACTATTGCTGTATGCTTTGCAAGTTCATTCTTGACTGCTTGTAACTCCGACTTAATAAAATTAAAGTCCTCACTGAGTGCCTCATTGAGTTCCGACTTAAGCATAGATTAAATGTCCGCTCTGAGGGCAGCAAGAATCTCGGCCTTCAAATCCCCGGTGTTCATTTTTTCACCGAGCCCCGAGGGGAGGAGCCGCTGCTCCCACTTGTTGAAGAACTCGAGCTCTTCGTCTTGGGCCTAGTGTTTTCTCTTTTGCCAGTGACTCCGTTGAATTTAAACTTTTGCAGGTTATGTGCCATTTAAGCATTAAAACAAAAATAAAAGTTGAACAAAGTAAAGCACGTCATTCAAAGGTTGTGTTTCCTAGTTCTTTTTGGGTCAAATTGCAAAGAAAGTTTTAAATAAATGCAATTTCAGCAGGAGCTCGGAAAAACGTGATCTACTCCATGGCTTCCTCACTAGCGCGGATGAAACCAATTTAACAAAAATTCTCCCAAATCCAGGGGCCAACAGAGTTAGGTGGAGACATGACATAAAAACATGTATAGTAGTGATGAAAGTGAATAATAATAATAGCAGAATAATATCAATCCAATACATCCAATTTGTGCTAAGTGGTAAGGGGTATTCTTCATCACACCATGGTGTCCATAAGACCATGTTAAATGGCCAAATCATGAATGGTTCAAAAGAAGGAGCCCTGCGATCCATGGGGAGTGGTCAGAGGATACAACCCTGTTAATGGGGGGCACAGGGAGGGGTGAGGGTTACACATACGTCCCGCAGGACTCAAGGAGTTAATCCTGCACTGTCTCAGTTCAGAGGTTAGAACAGCTGTTGGGGGTAGGAGGGGCTATATGATTTTAGGAGAGAACCACTGAGCAATCCCATTCCAGAGGTTGGTATTAAGCCTAATCTATACCTTACGTACGCAACACAAGAAGGCAAGGACGTTCCACGTTCCACGTAGCAAAAACACGCAAATATGTGCAGCGTATTTTTGTAACTCGCCGCCGCCAGTTTGGCATAGCTCATTGCTTTTTGAGTTGTGTACATTCTATCTGGCCACAGGTTCTGTCTGGCCACATTTGACCCTAGGGACTGCTGTTTGGCAGCCCTGCACGTTACTGTATGGCTGTTTGTTGGACATGTGTGCATTACCTCATTTGTCCTGATTGTATTATTTTATATATATAGTACCAGTCAATGGTTTGGACACACCTACTCATTCCAGGATTGTTCTACATTGTAGAATAATAGTGAAGACATCAAAACTATGAAATAGCACATATGGAATCATGTGGTAACCAAAAAAGTGTTGAACATTTTTAGATTTGAGATTCTTCAAAGTAGCCACCCTTTGCCTTGATGACAGCTTTGCACATTCTTGGCATTCTTTCAATCGGTGTCATGAGATAGTCACCTGGAATGCATTTCAATTAACAGGTGTGCCTTGTTAAAAGTTAATTTGTGGATTTTCTTTCCTTCTTAATGCATTTGAGCCAATCAGTTGTGTTGTGACAAGGTAGGGGGTATACAGAAGATAGCCCTATTTGGTAAAAGACCAAGTCCATATTATGGCGAATTGTGAATAAGGCCTTCATGGTCAAATTGCTGCAAAGAAACCACTACTAAAGGACATCAATAAGAAGAAGAGACTTGCTTGGGCCAAGAAACATTATCAATGGAAATTAAACCGGTGGAAATCTGTCCTATGGTCTGATGAGTCCAGATTGGAGATTTTTGGTTCCAACCATCGTGTCTTTGTGAGATGCAGAGTAGGTGAATGGATGATGTCCGCATGTGTAGTTCCCACCATGAAGCATAGAGGAGGAGGTGTGATGGTGTGGGGGTGCTTTGCTGGTGACACTGTCAGTGATTTATTTATAATTCAAGGCACTTAACCAGCAATAGATATCCCAGAATTCTGCAGTGATACACCATCCCATCTGGGCTATTTGACCAAGAATGAGAGTGATGGAGTGCTGCATCAGAGGACCTGGCCTCAATAATCACCCAACCTCATCACAATTGAGATGGTTTGGGATGAGTTGGACCACAGAGTGAAGAAAAAGCAGCCAACAAGTGCTTAGCAAATGTGGGAACTTCAAGACTGTTGGAAAAGCATTCCTCACAAAGCTGGTTGAGAGAATGCCAAGAATCTTCAAAGCTGTCATCGAGGCAAAGGGTGGCTACTTTGAAGAATATAAAATATAAAATATATGTTGTGTCCAAACTTTTGACTGGTACTGTATATATTATTGAAGGATATGAAACAAAAGCAGTTATACAAGTTCAAGTTGTAAATCCTGTTTGTGTTCTATGACAAACGGCTTCATTTTCCTTTAGTTTCCTTTCCATATTCTCTTGTCTTGGCATGGGAGGATGATACCTCCACTAGAACTGACACTAATTTGGCTTGGGTTGTCTGTTCTGCCCCCAAGGCCCTACACGTCTGTCAGGATTTGTGGGAGGGAGAGAGAGAGAGCTTAGTTAGGAGTCTTGGAATGGCAAGAGCCTCCAGGGAAAGACTCTGCTATAGTACAACTCTCTGTCTGTCTGTCTGCCTGCCTGCCTGCCTGCCTGCCTGCCTGTCTGTCTGTCTGTCTGTCTGTCTGTCTGTGAGAGGTTTGAAGGAAGGAATGAGAGAGAGAGTGGGAGAGAGAAACAGAGAGAGAGGGAGGGGAAAGGGTGAGAGAGACAAAAAGTGAGTGAGTGAGATAGAAAGGAAGGAAGGATTAAGAAGCTTCTTGAGAGAGAGAAAAAGAGTGAGAGACAGGAAAACAGAAAGAGAGTAACTCAGAAAGGAAAGAACAGGGAGCTCCTTGAGAGAGAGAGAGAGAGAGAGAGAGAGAGAGAGAGAGGGAGAGAGAGAGGGCGGGGTTACACCAGTGCTGGAACACAACTTTCGAAGTTCAAAGCCTGACGATTCCTTCGCCACTTCCTTTCCCTGTGCGGGGGCGGCGGGCCAGATGGATCGGGTGTGACAGTGTGCAGCTTAGTGCGGCCCGTAATGATGTGCGAAGACCTCGGCAAGAAAGTAGAAATGTTACCCCCATTTACTCCCTCTCTCCCCCATACAATAAAAAAGTATTTCAGGTTGGCATGCCCGCCCTCTGTCTGTCTGTCTGTCTGTCTGTCTGTCTGTCTGTCTGTCTGTCTGTCTGTCTGTCTGTCTGTCTGTCTGTCTGTCTCACTCACGTTCTCTCTCTTCCTCTTTCCCATCTTTCTCTCTTTTGCTTTCTCTCTCTCTCTCTCTCTCTCTCTCTCCCTCTCCCTCTCCCTCTCCCTCTCCCTCTCTCTCTCTCTCTCTCTCTCTCTCTCTCTCTCTCTCTCTCTCTCTCTCTCTGTCTCTCTGTCTCTCTCTCTCTCTCTCTCCCTCTCTCTCTCTCTCTCTCTCTGTGTGTCTCTCTCTCTCTCTGTCTGCCCCCCCTCTCCCTCTGCAGGTCCCATCCCTCCTTCCTATTCTGTTGTTTAAGCTGGGGAAGAAGTGAGACCCAGAATTGTTCCACGCTGTGCTCTACTCGCTGCCAAACCTTGGGACCCACAAGGTACTTCGTCGTATCCCCAGACACAGGGGGATATCCTCAACGCAGTGGGAAATTACATACTTTTATCTGATATAACTAGTACGTCAAAAGACAGCCCTCAGTTTTATAGAAGATCTCCAGCTAAAGAAATGATTTGGTTTTGAATGTCTCATTCTGGAAATGACATGTTAGTACTGTGGTCAATTGACATATATTCTGATCAAACACTCAATTTGGCTCCATTATCAGTTTAGCACAAATGCTAAAGTGTTCAAATATAATGCGAGGTAAAGAAAAATGTGAGTGTGTGTGAAAGAGAGAGTTTGAGTGTGTAAACATGCTGAGGAATAGATTACTCAGGTTTGCATCATTGTCTTTCATTGAATAAGATGCAAAGCCTGCCAAGAGAGCCTGCTTTCATGTATACTAATTCATGCATGAGTGTCTTTGAAAAGTGTCATGGTTGTCGTGTGTGTGTGTGTGTGTGTTTGTTTGTGTGTGTGTGAGTGTGTTTGTGTGTGTGGTATTCTCTTCTGACGTGTGTGTGGCTGTGTCAGTTGTGTGTTCCCTCCACTGTCCCCTCTGTGTTCTCCCTAAACCCTCCACTGTACCCTCAGTGTTCTCCCTAAACCATCCACTGTCTCTTCAGTGTTCACCCTAAACCCTCCACTGTCTCCTCAGTGTTCTCCCTAAACCCTCCACTGTACCCTCAGTGTTCTCCCTAAACCCTCCACTGTCTCCTCAGTGTTCTCCCTAAACCCTCCACTGTCTCTTCAGTGTTCACCCTAAACCCTCCACTGTCTCCTCAGTGTTCTCCCTAAACCCTCCACTGTCTCCTCAGAGTATGAGGTACAGTACCACTCTAAATGGTCAAAATGGTTTCTTATGAATGTAGTGCATTTGAAATAGATTTAAGCAACACCCGAACCTCAGACCAAGACTTTTTCATGCACATTAATAATTTGATATTAAACGGATTATTGCAGTAGGCAGATTATGCATGCGTCTGCTTATCTTAATCGGGGTAAAGTGAAAATTGAAGTAAGCATACACCGATTAAAACACCTGGTTTTCTGAGCAGTCTTTTGAATTTTTAGGACATGTAAACACCTTAATCGGTGTTCCAGCGGTGTATTTGATCTGGGCATATGCTAGCACCAGCCGAGAGCCTCCCTCTTAATAAAAAGGGAAGTGAGTTCGGAACAACTGAGTGTAGCGTAGTAAAGGTAGGCCTCACATACAAACTTTATATGTCCCGAAATCAGAATCAAACATGCTTCCCAAAAATAGTATGTTCGCTGTGGTGGAACGTTTATTTTGATTGGCAATTTTTTGGCATTTATCAGAGTGCCATCAGGTAATCTGATGTCAGATGTGTCCATGTAAAAAGGGTTATTAGGGGAATCGTTCTTCTTGCAAAGCATGTAAACCTTTTAATCGAACTGACTATGCACAGTAATCGCATTATTGTGTGCATGTAACCATACTCATTGGTTTGTCACCCTACAGAAACTCAAAGACAGGTGGTTAGCTTTCTCTTCAGAGTTCCCAGAGGCAGCACACACACTCCTTCACCTCCCCAAGCAAGTGAGACAACACATTCAACCATCCAGCAACGTTATAGTGTTGACGTTCTGCTTCCTTCCAAGTCTCGATAGATAGGAATTTAGCCAAAAGAACATGTCAAATATTTTGCCCATCAAGTCTTGCTATGCTGTTTTGTCTTCATATTTTTAGCCAATCATGTGTTTGGTATGCTGGTTTGTCTCCCTGATAGGCCAGGCCGGTCAGAAAGCTTCCTGAAAGTGAGGTGGAGGAACAGGGGAAAGAGAAGGAGAAAGAAGGCTCCTTGGCCTAACATCCCTCTGAGTCCTACCAGGTAGAAGTATCTGGTAGTACTTGTACCTGTCCAATATATCCCACATCTCTTACTACCTTGATTCTTTCTACTTTCAAGTTTAAAACAAGTCAATAAGCAGATAAAGTCATTTAATGAAAAAGGAAAGATGAAAGAAAAAATATATATATATGATTGTCACATACACCTGGTAGGTGCCGTGAAATGTGTTGTTTTACTGGGTCAGCCAAAGTATTACAGCACCCCTGGAGAAAATTAGGGTTAAGTGCCTTGCTCAATGGCACATTGGCAGATGTTTTATCTTGTCGGCTCGGATATTTGAACTGGTGACCTTTCAGTTACTGGCCCAACGCACTAACTGCTAGGCAACCTGGCGTGGTATAGCTGAAGTAAGATAGCTGATGGCAGTCCTGTAATACATGCTACAGGGGCAGTATCGAGCACCGTGCCAATTTTCGGGGTTTCGGGAACTCGATTCAATATGGTATTTAAAGTATTCTGTGTGAAACTATTCAGCAATACTCACCAAGGACGGTCTCTGTGCTGAAACGCAACACCACAGAGCAGTTGACTCAAATAAATCAGAAATTCGTCCCGATCCTTCGAGACAGCCGCTTTTGCCAAATTCTACCCCTCTCCAGTTGCCTGCTCCAATGTAATTTAATGAAGCGTGTCATTTATATTAAACAATAAGGAATTCTGAAAAGTAAATCAACACTCAATGTCCTTTTGCCGACTTGCTTTGTTCACATATGCCCCCCGGCCACTCTTTCCCATCTCTTCCCTTCTCTGCCTCATTAAAATAAAGTGTGTTTGTTTACACCATAGTCTCCCATTGTGTGTGAAACTGTGAACACTCTTCCCTGGTCTTACACTGGCTGGGGACATCCATTATGACATCCATTATATAGGCCTGAGTTTAAATAGTATTTGATTGAGGCTTCCAGCTTGCGCACTTGAGCTCATCCTGACATACCTGGTGAATGGACCAGGTGCTCCACAAGGTGTACCGCTCTGCCCTGACAAGGGGCAGCCTCCGGTCAGACCAGGGGAAAACCGTAGCGGGGATCCCAGGCTTCATGCTGAAAACCTATGACAAAAACAAACAGCCTGGTCTCAAGCCTGGCAGGTAGGAAGGAACACACCCGCAAAGAGAGAGGTTCGATAAGATCTCAATGAAGTCACCTGAATTGAAATATAAGGATACATTTATAAAAATGGTGAATCATCCAGTCAGTTAAATGTATGCAAAATAAACTATTATTGACTGCATGATTTACTATGCATTTAGTATACTGTTCATGAAAATAAAGGTAACATTTCTCAAATGAATATTGAACATTTATTTGACTAGGACCAGGTTAGCTAGGTTTTCTGCAAATTAAGGTTTATGTGATTAATGTTTGTATGTTCCAGCCGGCCTCCTTCTCTCCTATGACCTGCCTGTCCAGACTGACAACCAATCAACTGCTTCCTCCTCAGCAGGGGGCGGATCTACCAGCAGATGTTAGTCCATGGTTTTCCAAACTCGGTCCTGGGCCCCCCTTGTTGCACATTCAGTTTTATTTTTTTTTATTTTTTATTAACCCGTTTTCTCCCCAATTTCGTGGTATCCAATTATTTTTAGTAGCTACGGTCTTGTCTCATTGCTACAACTCCCGTACAGGCTCGGGAGAGACAGAAGGTTGAAAGTCATGCGTCCTCTGATACACAACCCAACCAAGCCGCACTGCTTCTTAACAGAGCGTGCATCCAACCAGGCCAGCCGCACCAATGTGTCAGAGGAAACACCGTGCACCTGGCAACCTTGGTTAGCGTGCACTGCGCCCGGCCCGCCACAGGAGACGCTGGTATGCGATGAGACAAGGATATCCCTACCGGCCAACCCCTCCCTAACCCGGACGACGCTAGACCAATTGTGCGTCGCCCCTCAGACCTCCCGGTCGCGACAGAGCCTGGGCGCGAACCCAGAGTCTCTGGTGGCACAGCTGGCACTGCAGTACAGTGCCCTTAACCACTGCGCCACCCAGGAGGCCCTCACGTTTAGTTTTTTTGCCCTAGCGCTACACATCTGATTCAAATAACCATCTGAGTATTTGAATCACCTGTGTAGTGCTAGGGCAAAAAATGTGCATGTCTTGGGGTCCCCAGGACCGAGTTTGGGGAACGCTGTGTTAGCCACTATCTTTCACGATGTGAGCTCTCCTCTGTCCCTCTCTCTCTCGCTCTCTCTCTCTCTCTCTCTGTGTAGACACCTTTAAATTTTTCCCCATCCAGCTCATATTTCTTCTCTCTTTCCTTCGCTCATGCTCTCTCTGTCTACTCACATTCAATCTTTCTTATTTTTCTGCTGCCCTTACTTTTTCAGTTTGTATTTGTCTCCTGTCTCTCTTTCTTTCCATCCCTCTGCAATCATCAGTGGCTGTCTGTCATGTCCATGCCTGAGATATTTGGTTCTCTTGAGGAAAATAACCTGACCATTTCTTCATATGTATTATCTTAATTTGAGCCAGTTTGTTACAGCATGAAAATAATCCTGCAGCAACAGGAATATAATTATTCCGTGGATTGTAATTAAGGGACATGTTTGTAGGGGTTGATACATTTTTTTGTACACACTTCCAGAGGTTTCATCTGGTGACCACCTGTGATGCACCCAACAGCCATGTTTCAAATTGACAGTTGGTTGTACGCTACAGTAACAGTCTAAGGCATCCTCAACATGCTCCACAAACGGTTTATTTTAGCAGTCCATTCATCCCAAGTGTTTTCTATATGAGAGTTTATTTTCTAAATGAGTTTGTGTACATACAGGCTTCCACTAGCCAGGCAAAACGCCTTCCATGAAAACTCTACACCAAAGAGTGTTTTTGTGTGGGATGATCTTCGATCTTTGGAACATGTTCAGTTATGTTCATATGAACATGTTAAAAGATGGACGACCTACTTCCGCATGTTTCTGTTCATTTGTACACATACTGTGCTGAAACACATGTAGATGTATGCACATAGACTGTCAGTCTTTCTCTTCTTCTCTCCGTGGTCAAATTCAGCCTTCAGAGTGGCATCGTGCCCGTCTCCTATCACCGGCCTGGCGAGGGGTCAGGAGGCGAGCTAATCACGCCATCCTACAGATGTGTGTGTGTGTCATATGAATGCTGCATGTCTTTCTGTTTATCTGAGTTTGCTGTTCAGTTTATGGTCATGGTTGCAGTATGAGTACGATTGATTTGCGATCATGTTGCTGTCATACAGATCCTATTAAATTACTAGAGGGGCTATGTCATCAACCCTAAACGTTCCAGGATGGGGTGAAAATGGTAGCCATATTGGTCAGAGAGAAATCCATACCAGTCTAATTGGAATGAATGGCAGTAGAGGCATAATCCTGATTTTACTTATGTAGGAAAATAAAAGTAAGGCATGTGATATATATCAGAAATTGTGTAATAGAATTATTGTCAATCTAAAATATTGTCATATAACAGTTTATACATGTTTTATATCCATTTTCTGTATAAATAGTTTCTATAATACATGTAAACTGACTATAAATGTCTAAATGTTTGTTTTCGTGGAAAGCTGAGAGTGCTATCATGAGATACAATATCAGTACTTGTCTAAAACCCATCATCAACTGATTTCAGCCAGTGTACTGCTGTGGCTTGACTGCATTGTTTGGATGGAATGTTGGCATAAGTGGAGGCTGCTGAAAGGAGGACGGCTCATAATAAGTGGCTGGAACGGAGCGAATGGAATAGTATCAGACACACGGAAACCCCGTGTTTGGTGTACCATTCCGCTCCAGCCATTACCACGAGCCCGTCCTCCCCAATTAAGGTGCCACCAACCTCCTGTGGTTGACATACTGGCAGTATGGCATATCACATGCATACATCTAACGTGTACATGTGGAGCACGTGGGGATGTGTGATACTTACTCCCCAGCCCGAAGTGTCCCCTCTTGAGCCAGTGAATAGCTAGATGTTCTTTTCACATGGCACCACCTGGTGAGATGCCTCAGAGGAGGAGTCACGTGCTCGCAGGGTATCGGCCGATTGTGGTACTTGCTAAGCAAACAGCATGACATCTTTTACACATGCGAATATAATTATTTACATTTTAGTCATTTAGCAGACGCTCTTATCCAGGGTGACTTACAGGAGCAATTAGTGTTGAGTGCCTTGCTCAAGGGCACATCGGCATATTTTTCACCTAGTTAGCTCGAGGATACTGGCCCTATGCTCTTAACTGCTAGTCTACCTACCACCCATTCCTCTAAAACTGTATGGCTAGCTAACTACAAAACATACAGTGCAGATAAATTCTTCAAATTCATTATTTTACACAATATTTTATCACAGCATTGGCAAACCATGGTTGACCAACCCCCTGACCCAAATGGCTGGCCTTTATCCCATCATAAGAAGGTTCATGTCCATTCTTGCATTCTAATTCCTAATTCTATGTTTGCTGTGCGGTTATGCTTGTTGTGTGTATGTGGTTGCTGTGTGGTCATAGTTGCTGTGACCGTGTTCATTAGGGTAGTCGGGCGGAGCTGGAGATGCAGCAAAACGGGAGTCCAGAGCTGCAGTACCAACAACACTGTGCCTGGCTCTGGTACACACACACACACACACACACACACACACACACACACACACACACACACACACACACACACACACACACACACACACACACACACACACACACACACACACACACACAACCATCCAGGGAAAGATTAGGAGCAAGTGACCATAATACCTGCAGTATTCCCCATTGAGCTGTAATATAATGAGATAACTAAAGAAGAACAGCACACATGAAACCACACACACACACACACACCTGTCTTTAAACATGCCATTATATTCCACTATAATGTAACCCATCTTCCAACAGAGCACATTTCATTGGTCCCTGCAGCAGACTGTGACCTATTTAAAACTACAGAAGAACAGGGGCTGACTTGACCTTTGTGGAGATGGTCATTTTCTGAATCACTTCCTCTGTGGCCTCCACCATAAAGCCTTGTCATTTCATCCCTCTCCCTATAATCAAAAACATCTCAGCTCTTAACATAGATTACTCTGCCCTTTACTGCTGGGGAAAACACAAATACCTGGTCAAAATATATTTACTCGTTTCTGTCACTGAATTACACTACAAGATTGACAATAGTTTGTATAGTTGTTGCAAACAGTTCCACCCAGAGCAACTTACATTAATGCTTGCATACATTTTCCGTATGGGTGGGACTTGAACCCACGATCCTGACATTGCAAGCACCACGCACTACCAACTGAGTCACCCAGGACCACTATTTTACTATGTATGGCTGGCACTGTGATATGAGAAAAATGTGCACTGCATATTCTTCCAGAAAGATAACTGATAACTTATATAGTGCACTATTTTTGACCAGGGCACATGGGACACACACACTGTACTAACCCTGGCTTGCACTCCTCACCCCATGGTGTAGAGCCCCACCCTTTAACTCAAGCCCAGATGGTCCACTGTCTAAGCTCTCTAGACTGGTGATTGAATGACTGGCTGGCCAAGCCACAGCGTATGGTAGAGACAGGAAGGCTCTGTGCATCATGTGCCAAGCAACACATCCATCTACTGTGTGCATGTGAATGTGTGTGGGCACACACACACACACGCTCATTCCTATACGATATGTGTACATATACACTGTATATGCATACACACACACACATTCCAGCAGGAACATCGGGGTTAGTGGATGCTCTCACTGGGGCAGACATCCACCATTTCACCCAGCCATGTGAGTGATGTTCTGTGCTCTGATGAAAAGAGACAGTGTGTGTGTGTGTGTGTGTGTGTGTGTGTGTGTGTGTGTGTGTGTGTGTGTGTGTGTGTGTGTGTGTGTGTGTGTGTGTGTGTGTGTGTGTGTGTGTGTGTGTGTGTGTGTGTGATCATAAATCAGGCATGAGGAGATGAAATGTCCCCCCCTCCATCCAGCAATAGACTCTAAATTATCCTCCTTGTCTTCTGCCCCCTCTTTTCTCCCTATATCCCCTCTCTCTCTCCCTCTATCCCCTCCCTCCATCTCTCCCTCTATCTCCTCCCTCCCTCGATCCCCTCCCTCTCTCTCCGTCTATCCCCTCCCTCTCTCTCCTTCTCTCCCTTTATCTCCCTATATCCCCTTCCTCTCACTCCCTCTCTCACTCTATTATCTACTCCCTCTATCCCCTCTCTCTCCCTTTATTCCCTCTCTCTCCCCTCCCTCTATCCCCTCCCTCTCTCTTCCTTTATCCCTTCCATCTATCCCCTCCCTCTCTCTCTCCCTCTATCCCCTTGCTCTCTCTCTCCCTCTACACAGCTGACCGATGTTGTCAAATCTGTGGCAGAGTGAGTCTGTCCCCCGTTTGTCTCCTTGGCACTGCCATTGTGTAATTGCCATTGAATTTAAAACTGTGTTTCAGATGTTTGCATTCACAATGTAACTTTTTGCAATGATATTAACGTTACAATTATGCTTGGTGATTTCACCAGTTGTTTGTCTATTGTTTATACATTTGGTCTCAACCAAACAGTGGGACTATTCTAGACTGGTCGAATGCCATCCTTCAAACCCTTGATTAGTTGAACCAGGTGGGTTAATACAACACAATGATGGAAGAGCACTGGCCCATAGCCAAGCTGTATGGTTGACGAGGGCGATCAGTCCTGCTACGGTTGTCATGGTCATCTGGTGCTACACCTGTGTCTTCGTGGCAACAGGGGCAGTCCGATGGTGCAGGGAATCTCTCTATCTTGGCTCTGAGTGGTCTGGTTGCGGTGCTGGACAAGTACAAGAGCAACCTGCCCACTGACACAGAGGGAGGGCTTGGGGAAGAACATACTCCACACGTTATGGGAGCATTGTATTTTACAGCACCGGTACTTACCTGTTATTTACTAGGAAATTATGTGGTGTCAAGGGGTAAATTATGTGGTGTCAAGGGGTAAATGATGTGGTGTCAAGGGGTATGATGCGGGTGCGTCACCTGAGTGGGTTGATTCACTGATGTGGTCATCCTGTCTGGGTTGGCGCCCCCCCCTGGGTTGTGCCATGGCGGAGATCTTTGTGGGCTATACTCAGCCTTGTCTCAGGATGGTAAGTTGGTGGTTGAAGATATCCCTCTAGTGGTGTGGGGGCTGTGCTTTGGCAAAGTGGGTGGGGTTATATACTTCCTGTTTGGCCCTGTCCGGGGGTGTCCTCGGATGGGGCCACAGTGTCTCCTGACCCCTCCTGTCTCAGCCTCCAGTATTTATGCTGCAGTAGTTTATGTGTCGGGGGGCTAGGGTCAGTTTGTTATATCTGGAGTACTTCTCCTGTCCTATTCGGTGTCCTGTGTGAATCTAAGTGTGCATTCTCTAATTCTCTCCTTCTCTCTTTCTTTCTCTCGGAGGACCTGAGCCCTAGGACCATGCCCCAGGACTACCTGACATGATGACTCCTTGCTGTCCCCAGTCCACCTGGCCGTGCTGCTGCTCCAGTTTCAACTGTTCTGCCTTATTATTATACGACCATGCTGGTCATTTATGAACATTTGAACATCTTGGCCATGTTCTGTTATAATCTCCACCCGGCACAGCCAGAAGAGGACTGGCCACCCCACATATGCTCTCTCTAATTCTCTCTTTCTTTCTCTCTCTCGGAGGACCTGAGCCCTAGGACCATGCCCCAGGACTTCCTGACATGATGACTCCTTGCTGTCCCCAGTCCATCTGACCGTGGTGCTGCTCCAGTTTCAACTGTTCTGCCTTATTATTATACGACCATGCTGGTCATTTATGAACATTTGAACATCTTGGCCATGTTCTGTTATAATCTCCACCCGGCACAGCCAGAAGAGGACTGGCCACCCCACATAGCCTGGTTCCTCTCTAGGTTTCTTCCTAGGTTTTGGCCTTTCTAGGGAGTTTTTCCTAGCCACCGTGCTTCTACACCTGCATTGCTTGCTGTTTGAGGTTTTAGGCTGGGTTTCTGTACAGCACTTTGAGATATCAGCTGATGTACGAAGGGCTATATAAATAAATTTGATTTGATTTGATTTGATGTGGTGTCAAGGGGTAAATGATGTGGTGCCAAGGGGTAAATTATGTGGTGTCAAGGGGTAAATTATGTGGTGTCAAGGGGTAAATTATATGGTGTCAAGGGGTAAATTATGTGATGTCAAGGGGTATGATGTGGTGTCAAGGGGTAAATGATGTGGTGTCAAGGGGTAAATGATGTGGTGTCAAGGGGTACATGATGTGGTGTAAAGGGGTATGATGTGGTGTCAAGGGGTAAATGATGTGGTGTCAATGGGTAAATGATGTGGTGTCAAGGGGTATGATGTGGTGTCAAGGGGTAAATGATGTGGTGTCAATGGGTAAATTATGTGGTGTCAAGGGGTAAATTATGTGGTGTCAAGGGGTAAATGATGTGGTGTCAAGGGGTAAATTATGTGGTGTCAAGGGGTAAATGGTGTGGTGTCAAGGGATAAATTGTGTGGTGTCAAGGGGTAAATTATGTGGTGTCAAGGGGTAAATTATGTGGTGCCAAGGGGTATGATGTGGTGTCAAGGGGTAAATTATGTGGTGTCAAGGGGTAAATGATGTGGTGTCAAGGGGTATGATGTGGTGTCAAGGCATACTAGTTCCGAATAGTGCCCAGTGGTGCTTGTATAATGAATTTGAGGAAAAAACAACCAAGTAATTCAGGCTCAAGGTCAGGTTAGGCAGAATGGTCAGGCAGGCGTGTACAGAGTCCAGAAAACAAGCAATGGTCAAAACCGGGAGGACTAGTTAAAGAGAATAGAAAAAGGCAGGATCAGGCAAAAACACGCCGGTTGACTTGGAACATGCAAGACGAACTGGCACAGAGAGACTGGAAACACAGGGATATATACACCAGGGATAACAAGCGACACCTGGAGGGGGTGGAGACAATAACACAAGGACATGTGAAACTGATCAGGGTGTGACACAAACCAGAAGGAATCTATTGTTTTACCTCATCATTCCATGTATGAACTGAAGCAGGACTGCTTTTCTCACTGGGTGTTGCTGTAACTCTCTCCCTCCTGTGTTGCGTGCTGTAGGTGTGTCCTGAGATCCTGGCCCCATCCACCTGGCTGGCCTTGGTCCAGGACACTCTCCGCAGTATCGTCAGCAGGGGTTACAAGCCCAGAGGACAAGTCTTCCCCTGGTTCCTGCACGTCAGCACTGTACAACAACAACCTAGCTCTCCTATAAGCCTTATTGAGACGTCACTCAATCACATAAATCTTGCTATATTATTCACTATAGGAATAAAACAAAATACTATTGACATCTAGAGGCTATAGAAAAACTATTTTATGCTCTATAGTTTTAATGCATATAATTTTGTCTGGCTGGAGAGGCTTTATATGTATTGTTAGTTGTCAACAAAAAAATAAAAATAGAAAATGACATTCTCCCATCCCTCCCATCTCAGCAGTCATACTCAGAGAACACAGGCAGTGCCATCGCCCACTCCTGTCCCTGGTGGTGCCCGTGCTGGTGGCCTGGCACAAAGACAGTGTGCCCCAGGTCCTAGCCACCCTGAGGGCAGGGCTTCCCGGCTCGCACAACACAGACGACTCCTAGGCCGTCCTGTTCCATTCTGGCCCTGGGATGCTGTTGTCATGCCTGCACCAGGAGAGGCTCAGGTAGGGGGGTCTGCCATGGGACGGAGGGTGTGGAGAGGGGGTGGTTTGTTGTGTGTGTCAGAAATGACTCTTGAGATGTGATGTGTCTGTTTTGTTTTGTTTTTGTTATGTTATGATGATTGTTGGTATTGTGACGTTGAGTGGCTTTGGGTGTTAATTTATTTATTCAACAGTACAAGTTCATTTTTGTTTGAGGGAAGCCTTCAACGATGTACTCCCTAACATGTTCCCTTCCCCTCCTCCTCTCCTCCCCTTCTCCCTCAGTGCGGGCTGTGAGGTGGGCCTGGTGCTGGGGGCCCTGAGTGGTAGTGGACAGACAGAACACAGGGCCCATGTGGCCCTCACCCTGGACAAGCTGCTAGAGGCCCTAAGGGGACAGCAGCAGCCAGGCTCGCATACTGTAGAAGGTATGTCCCAAATCTTCATAGTAGTCATACAAATATTATTTATTACCAATAACGTTGTCAATCACTGCTGTTTTACTGGCATTTTTGTTTTGCCCTTTAATAAATCATTTATAAGGTTAATAGATCATATTTTTTAATAGTCTGCTCGCCTTTAATAAATCATTTATAAGGTTAATAGATCATATTTTTTAATAGTCTGCTCACCTTTTATAAATCATTATTTCTGCATTAGTAAATGTCAGGATGCTCTCCTTCCATGATTCCTTCCCTCCCTCCCTTGGTCTTGGCCTACTCTGTAGCAGGTGTGGGGTGGTACCCTGGATCTTACTGGCTGGGCCTTCTGAGTGGTGCAGCGGTCTAAGGCACTGCATTGCAGTGTTGCAGTATCACTACAGCCTGGGGTTTGATCCCATGCTGTGTCACAACAGGCCGTGACTGGGAGTCCCTTAGGGCAGTATACAATTGGCCCAGTGTCGTTCGGATTGGAGGAGGTTTTGGCCGGGAGCGGCTTTAATAGGCTCACCGCACTCTAGCGACTCCTTGTGGTGGGAAGGGCACCTGCAGGCTGACCTCGGTCATCAGTTGAACGGTGTTTGCTCCGACACATTGATGCGGCTGGCTTCTGGGTTAAGCGTGCGGGTGTTAAGAAACGCGGCATGGCAGGTTGTTTGGGAGGACACATGACTTGACCTTCACCTCTCCCGAGCCTGTTGGGGAGTTGCAGTGATGAGACAAGATCGTAATTGGATATCACAAAATTTACTCTGGAGCAGGTGGTTCATGGCCTGTCATCCTGTGCACACGGTAAGGCTGAAGACATCAAACCCTGCCTTCTGGCTGCCTGGATCAAGATCCTACTGTCTGCGGTTCTGGCTGCTGTCAACAGCCTGGTGCCTCTGGTGGGATCAGAGACTGGCCTCCATTAGGTAAATATTTTTACGTTTGAGAGGGGATTAGTGGAATGTACTGTATTGTACAAATACAAAAGGTAATCCTCCGAAATGAACAGTTTTTAAACATCCCCCCAGATGGAGCCAAACGTCTCCTTATGACAGTGTGTTCTGAGTGTGTTCTGAGGGACAGTGTGTGGCTGTTCTCTCCCTTCCAGCTGAGCAATGAAACTGAGCAGTTCTCTCAGAAGCAGGACAGATTGAACAAGGTCCTTCGGGGCATCACAGAAGAAACAAACAACAAGCAAACCCTGCACCTGTCTTTCCCCTGTAGATCATGGCGTTCTCTGGGGCCACAGGGCTGCATTGTGACAGTGCATTTCTGGTAGGACACCTCCACCTGGCTCACTTCTGCAGCAGCCACAGCTGAATCCGGTGTGCTTGTGCAGGTTTAGAATCACAACATGTCATGTTGAGGGGTACTCGAGGACTAGAGTTGGTAAACACTGGTTTATAACAAGTATACTTTGTTGGTGTGTCCAAACGACTGCAGGGACTATTGGAGTTGAGGGGACTCATAATAACTGTTCCTTACGGCATGACCACTGTCAAATGTTGGGACTCCAGGCAGGTGAGTACAATATTCTAACCCGCGCTATTCGCAGAAACATGTACACACCTGTGGAGGCTGCTGTGTGGAGGTCGGCTCACAATAATGGCTGGAACGGATCGAATGGAATGGTATCAAACACATGGAACCATGTTGGAACCATAGAACCATGATACCATTCCACTGATTCCATTCCTGACATTACCATGAGCCCGTTAATCAGGAAGTCTATTGTGTGTCACATATACTTGGGCTAAATAACCTGGACTCCATTTCCTATCATCCTGTGCAGGCAACAGACTTCCTGCTCCAGGTATTGGCTGCAGCGGTCGTCTCCTGGGGGCGACCACACCATGCCCCTCCTCCTGGGCATCAGGGCCCAGTGGTTTCCATGGCAACGGGGGTCGAAGCCACCTCGGTCTACTTCACGCCATGTGCGTTAGTGCCGTGTTGGTCGAGCAGTCGGTCTCACTATACCTGCTGGGATTGCCCCACAACCCTAGCTATTGGCTAAAGAGCCCTGAAGGGAACAGTCACAGAAGGTAGGTAGTGGCCCAGACTTCACATACTCTCGCAGCCCCAACTACAGACACCTTTGACAGGACTTAAGTGGAATATTAATGAGTAATGAAAATGTTTGGTTTATCATGTGTAATTACAAACGTTATATTTGCTCATTATTGTCATTAAGGCGCATTGTAGATGCAAAGCTCATTTCTAGGCAAGCAGACAAAGTATTTTCTCATCTCATTGACAAAGTAAAAATGATGTGTTTCTGTGTTAGTTCATTGACTGGCTCTTCAACACCACAGAGGGTCCTGAAACTGGACTATCAGAGACCTCCATCAACACAGCCAAAGGTGAGACAAAGCACCACACAAAATAAAAAGTATTGCGACAAAAGGTATCCCACACACTTTTCCCCCAAAAATGAACATTTTATTCTTGTTTACATTGTCCGCATACATGCAAATGTTTTGAACATTGACCATTCTTCTACTTGCTTAGTAACATTTAGTTCCAACCCATCCCTACAGCTGCCTTGCTGGCTCTGAATATGTGTATTGCGGGTGGTATACCAGGGCAGCAGCTGCATATGGGTGGAGCCTCAGAGGTGACCTGGGGGTTAGGGATGGAATTAGAGAGGGAGGAGAAGATGATCTCCCCCACTCTGAGCTGTCCTGCTTAAGACAATCTTATCTACAAATAATACAATTACTCCTAAAGTGATATATCATAAAAGAAGAGATCCATGTCATGTCCTTCTCATCTTCTTATTCCAGTTATCAAGCTGCAGTTTTCTCTCCCTCAGTGAATGCCACACTGTTCCATAAGCACCTAGAAAGACAAAAGGTTGACTCACAGTTGTTCCAGTGCTTGAAAGATTCTTTTCAAACTCTTTTCAATACACAAAATTGACAAAGTGGAAGGTAAAATACAAGTAATGTACAGTATGTAACTTCTGTGATGACTGAGACCATGCAGAGGGGGATAGACAGGGTGTATCGAGCCCACAGCATGGCAAAGGAATCAAATCAAACTTTATTTGTCACATGCGCCTAATACAACAAGTGTAGGTAGACCTTATCGTGAAATGCTTACTTACGAGCCCTAAACCAACAATGCAGTTCAAAAATAGTTAAGAAAATATTTACCAAATAAATACCAAATAAACTAAAGTAAAATATTATAAAAAGTAACACAATAAAATAACAATAACGAGACTATATACATGGGGTACCGGTACCGAGTCAGTGTGCAGGGGTACAGGTTAGTTGAGGTAATCTGTACATGTAAGTGGGGGTGAAGTGACTATACATAGATAATAAACAGCGAGTAGCAGCAGTGTACAAAACAAATGGAGGGGGGCGTGTCAATGTAAATAGTCCGGTGGCCATTTGAATGCATGCCTATCTAACACAGGAGTGCATGGGGTGTATCTGCAAATGTCAGACGCAACCAAACTTAACCCTTTAAGCACCCCCTAGGGTGGTAGACATTTTTGTTTCAACCCAGCACTTACACACCTTATTTTACTAATCTAGAGCTAGGTGAATAGTTGAATCAGGTGTTAAAGCTGGGCTACGACAGAAATGTGCAACCCTTACTTTTATACAATATGTCTTAGTTCCGATTACATAACTTATCTAGAACGTTCCACAGGTAAAACTGGTTTCCTCTGGAACTCCTCTTGACTGATTATCACCACGAACAGTAGGATGTTTCTCTCCATAACCTGGACAAGGAAACTACTGAGACTACTTTTGAGTTCTTTGATTTTGGCATGAACTATTACCACAGGAATCAGTGGGGACATACTGAGCTTTCCGATCTGACAAAGAGCATCACTTATCTCCATTTGTTGCTCGCTCAATCACATACAGACCAATCAGACATGAATTGCTCTATCCTAACCTGTCCAATTTTACCAGATTGGTGAACCAGATTGGTGATCTTCAATTATTGGATGAAGGTTACACTTTGTAGTATTTGAACAGGGCCCAAAATGCAAAGAGTCAGAACACAATATTAGGCTTGGGAGAGGCACACACTTGAACAAACCGTGGCAGAAGGCATCCCTTCTCGATCTCATCAGCGATATGGAAGAGCGCCAGCATGGACAGCATCTGGCATAGACTCATCACAACCTCTACAGCATTGAACGTGTCAGCTCAACCTGGTCTCAGAGCATTTTATATTATTCTGTATGTAAAACCGAGAAACTCCATTTAGTATGATATGTTATGTTTCATATGGTATGTATTAATCTGTGGATGTCCATCACCCATTTTGTTTGATATGTTACCAATTACAATTCACGCACCGTACTTTAAAAAAGTCTCCATCAAAATCCATCAGTTTACGATAGAGATATCTGTTTTTTTGCATTGGATGCGTCTCAATCCACCGCATCCGTCGCACTTCTGTTTGGGCTACAAATGAATGGGAAAGGGGAGACTCTCACAAATATGATGGTGTTCTCTGTTTTGCTCTACGACCCCCACAAGTGTCACGGGACTCGCCTGAAGGTAACTGTTTTAAGATGAATAGAGGTAGTTTAGTACCTACCCCAAAAAAGGGGTTAAATATGTGTAAAAAATAATATATATATATCTATTGTACCAGTCAAAAGCTTGGACACATCTGCTCATTCAAGGATTTTTTGTTGTTGTACTATTTTCTACATTGTAAAGCTATGAAATCAAACTACAAAATAACACATATGCAATCATGTAGTAACCAAAAAGGTTATATTTTAGATTCTTCAAAGTAGCCACCCTTTGCCTTGATGACAGCTTCGCACACTCTTGGCATTCTCTCAACCAGCTTCATGAGGTAGTCACCTGGAATGCATTTCAGTTAACAGGTGTGTCTTGTTAAAGGTTAATTTGTGGAATTTCTTTCCTTCTTAATGCGTTTGATCCAATCAGTTGTCTTGTGACAAGGTAGGGGTGGTATACAGAAGATAGCCCTATTTGGTAAAAGACCAAGTCCATATTATGGGAAGAATAGCTCAAATATGCAAAGTGAAACAACAATCCATCATTACTTTACTCTAAAGAGTGAATACAAACTATACAAAATGTAACATACTGTACTAAATGGAGCGTCTCCGATTTACATACAGAATAATACGAGATTCTCTGAGACCAGGTTGCAACTCTGTATGGATAAACATAGGTCAATGTGTCAATTCAGTGTGTTCAGTCAGTGGTGTTATTGCATGCAATGGAAGAGTGAGCAGACCCATGAATGGGCGAGATAGAAATTGATGTGTCGATGTATGGGGATGCAATAGCTTATGGAACTTGGCACTCCAGTTATGCATATTTTTGCTGGTGTGGGCCAGGGGTTTCAGTAGCAGATTTCTGACTGTCTGTCAGATGTGGAGTTAATGACCTCTAGTGGTTGATTCTGTACATGAGATATTCAAATACAGGTCTTGGGGGGTTTTAAACCTTACTCTACAATCTGGTTTTCAACCTTACCCTGTAAACCAGTGGTTCCCAACCAGGGGTTCTAAGACCCCTGGGGGTACTTGGCCTATCCACAGGGGGTACTTGAGAAGACTCGTGAGACAGTAGGCCTACTGGTAAAATGCACACGAGGGGGTACTTCATGGGTAAAATTCAGTGGTGCTACAGCAACCGAAAAACATTGGCACTGCTGTACACCACCCTGTCTGACTTGATTTGAAGTACTTGAGGTAAAACCATAAACAGTTTTGGTATTTGTTTGGTATTATAAGGATAGCTCATGCAAACATCTCCACAAAGTCAACTTTGGGCTCATAGTGTAGTATGGAATGAATCCATGTGAATAACATGTTGTGCCTCCCCCGCCGTGGGTGTAACAGAAGCCATGCAGCGTGACATGCCAAGGGGTCTGGCCTATAGCTGCAGCCTGCCACTCTGGTACCTCAGGATCGGGGTGAGAACAGCACCCACAGGGTCCAATCAGGGTGGGGTAGGGGTGGTAATGGTGGGGGTTAAGCGTGTGTTAGAACAGAAACACAGGTGGGAGCGACCCTGGATGCCTTGCATGGCGTAGAGTATTGATGACAGCTCACTATATCTTGCATTGCATTTTTGAAAGATACATGCACTTTATTACTGCATAAAAGGGGCATCGGGCAATTTGTATTCTTCGGATCACACTGTCTCATCGACGAGGCTTTAGATTCCCATCATACAAGAAGGTCAAAGTGACACCGGAGAAGTACTCAAGTCCATTCCAAGTTTGCAGTTTTTAGATGCCGGTGTCTCTGTCTGTCCTTGCTCTACCACAGTGCGGTATGAAGAAACGGCTTGTTGAAGGGGGACGTTATGACGCTCTCCACACAATTCCAAACAAAACGACTTCATGTCAATATGACTGCCTAACATGTGATTGATTACTGGTTAGGCTATACTTTATCGTACACTTGACTATTTATTTACCTGATGTTCAATTTGAGAAAGTAGTAAGATAGATATTACATTATAAGTATATAGTCATTACTATTTGATTTGTTTGTGATTCATTAAAATAAGAACTATTTAGCACCATTTGATAGCAGGTATATGTTAAAAACTGTCTTGAAGTCCTCAGACTAAATCAAAGCAAATGTTATTTGTCACGTGAATCCAGCAGGTGTAGACATTACAGTGAAATGCTTACTTACGAGCCCTTAACCAACAATGCAGTTTTAAGAAAATACCCCCCAAAAAAGTAAGAGACAATAATAACAAATAATGAAAGAGCAGCAGTAAATAACAATAGAGGGGCTATATACAGGGGTACCGGTACAGAGTTAATGTTAATGTACATGGGCACCGGTGTCGAGGTAATTGAGGTAATATGTACATGTAAATACAGTTATTAAAGTGACTATGCATAGATAATAACAGAGAGTAGCAGCAGCATTCTTGGGGGGGGGTGGGAGGGGGTGTTCAGGAGTCTTATGGCTTGACAGTAGAAGCTATTTAGGAGCCTCTTGGACCTAGACTTGGAGCTCCGGTACCGCTTGCCATGCGGTAGTAGGGAGAACAGTCTATGACTAGGGTGGCTGGAATTATTGACATTTTTTAGGGCCTTCCTCTGACACCGCCTGGTATAGAGGTCCTGGATGGCATGAAGCTTGGCCCTGGTGATGTACTGGGCCGCACGCACTACCATCTGTAGTGCCCTCTGTAGTGACAGTATAATGGTATTTTAGTAACTGTCAGTTTAGTTCATGATCTTAGAGACAGTATAAGGTCACCCAATCATCATATTCTTAGTAGACAACAACCCTTCTCAAAACGGATTGATAGATGGACCAGGGTCTCATTACGACCACAGGCTCCAGCCCTTAATATAGTTCTCTGTAGACAACCACAGGAGCCTGGTTGCTAACGGACAGCTCTTCAGAGAGCAACAGACCTTGTGCCCCAAGGAGGCCTGGAAAAATACAAGCCAATGAGGTCAGTGTTGTCAGGGCAGGCGACTAAAGAGAGGCCCAGTGTCCGCTCAGATCTCCCAGCCAACCAAACCGCTACCAATGTTTTCCATTGCCTCCCAACTTAACCCTAGACTTAGAGGTATGTGGACTTTGTGAGATGGGATCGATCCATGGTAATTCAGGAAATTCATTGAAATTCCAATTCAAGAACGGAGAAATCCCATGTCGAAAATGCTGATTGAAGTAACTATCAATCACCATTCAAGTCCAAAGGATATTCTTATCACCCACACAACATAGGGTCCAGTAGCAGGTTCCATACCCCCATGCCAGGGTCCATATCAGATAACCTTTACACCTAGTATCTACCCTTTCTTTGGGAATCCCCTGTCCAGCTCCAGCCCTAACCCCATTGGCTGACTGGCTGATAAATACATAGTAACAGATGGTGAAGCGGTCAGACTCCCACTGCCCCATTCACCAGGCCTCCTCTGGAGCCTTGCAGGCTGCCTTTATTAGCTACTAAGAAGATCTGTTGCCTTGCCTCCAGATAGCTGCTAGATTTTACTGGGCATTTCACAAGACATCTTAGCTCTTGTACTGACCAATAGCAGAGCGTAACCAGAGTATAGGTCCTAAAAATTGTCAAAGACTCCAGCCACCCTAGTCATAGACTGTTCTCTCTGATACTGCACGGCAAGCGGTACCAGAGCACCAAGTCTAGGTCCAAGAGGCTTCTAAACAGCTTCTAACCCCAAGCCATAAGACTCCTGAATATCTAGTCAAATGGCTACCCAGACTATTTGCATTGATCCCCCCCACCTCTTTTACATCGCTGCTACTCTCTGTTGTTATCATCTACGCATAGTCACTTTAATAACTCTACCCACATGTACATATTACCTCAAATAACCGGTGCAACCGCACATTGACTCTGTACCGGTACCCCCCTGTATATAGTCTCGCTACTGTTATTTTACTGCTGCTCTTTAATCACTTTACTTTAATTTCTTATTCTTATCCGTATATTTTTATTTTTTGTTTTTTTTGTTTATTTCTATTTTAAATGTAAAATATCTATCTATATATATTATGTAACTGCATTGCTGGTTAGGGGCTCGTAAGTAAGCATTTCACTGTGAGGTTGTATTCGGGGCATGTGACTAAGAACATTTGAATTGATGTGCTTTAACTAAATCCATTGGGGTGAATACAGTACTGTGCTGAATACCTTGAGGAAGTAAGTAATTGCTATAATAATCACCTTGGAAATGTCTATAGTGACGTTGTACACAGTGAATACGCATTGTACAGTGAATATAGAGTGTTTGGATGTGGTGGACATACACGTTATGGGTTCTGTGTATAAAAAAAATGCAAAGTAATAGATCATACCAAATCACTGATCCAGTGGAAGTCTGCAGTGTGTGTATTGGTGAGGGATTGGGCATGTGCAGCCAGGTCACCCGTGATACAAGTCAATATTAGACGTCCATCTATGTCTGAGTATGTTGGGAGATGACGTGGAAACCGGCCACTAGGACAGCAGTGAGCTCTGTTACCTTCAAGTAGGTTTTGGAAAGCATCTGACTCTGATTCCAAAGGTTGCAAGTTCAAATGTAGAGATTAAAAGTTGTTTTTTAGATTTTTTTTTTAAGCCTATCCCAAACCTTAACCCTTACCTTAGTCATTCGGAGTAAATGCCTAACCTTAAGATTTCTGAGTTAATGCCTAAATTTAACCCTAAACTTAAAAATTCTGAGTTCATGCCTTAACTTAACCTTAAACACTTTGAAATTTGACATTTGCAACAGCTTTGAAATTTGACATTTGAGAAACATGGACAAATGTCTAATTCTGACGTGAGACTGTGAGAGCTAGTTGGTGTGTGAGTGTGTGTATTCTTGTCATCCACCCGCAGAGGACTTGGAACCATTTACGATTAATGGCCGACATGATTTAACACCTGCTGTTTTGATATGGGCTCCAAAGGTAACTGTATCTACTCCTCAGGACTTGCACAGACCAGACCAACTGTCTAAAATAGCCCTCTAAATGTACCCTGTTTCAGTGCAACTGTCTAAAATAGCCCTCTAAATGTACCCTGTTTCAGTGGGAGAAGGAAGGTTTAGCCTTGGTCACAGCATGGAATGGTGTTTTTAAATGCAAGGGGTCATCATAGATAGACAGTGAGGTCTTGGTACTAGACAAACAGACAAACAAGTGACAGATATACAGAAAGACAGATAGGCAGACAGACAGAAATATACAGATGGATGAAACCATTTGGATTATGCAACGGGGGCCCGGAGTTATTCGGATGCAAGTGGCCCTGACATAACTGAGGCTCAGCCCACTTTTTGTCTCTTTCCTGGGGGTCGGGTACCTCTCTGGTTACCTAGGCTGCGCTTAGACAGGCAGCCCAATTCTGATGATTTTCCATTAATTGGTCTTTTGACCAATCACAACAGATTTTTTTCACAACTGATCTGATTGGTCAAAAGACCAATTAGTGAAGAAAATATCAGAATTGGGCTGCCTGTGTCCACACAACCATAGATACCCTTTCTATATGACACTGTTGGCAGGCATTGCCCTGCGGAGCCATGGGGATTTTACAACATGGGCCTCCTTGTTGGATGCCTATCCTGACTCCTCAATGGCAACTTTGCTCTGATTGCTCATGGGCCTTTTCAATTGATAGATTATTTTCCTTTCCTTCTTCCCTTAAGGTTATCACTGATCAAACAGAATTGGAAAAAGAAGTGCATGTTTGCATTAAAGCTATTATCCGGTTATGGGATGTAACAAAAGATGGCTTGTAACAGAACGTGAGTCATGGTGAATCAGATCAGTGAGATTTGTGTCGTGCTGAGTACAGGATCTTAATTTGAGCCAGTTTGCTACAGCAGAAACGTAATCCTGCAGCAACAATAAATGTGAATTATTATGTGGATTATAATGGACATTTTTTGTAGGGGTTGATACATTTTATGTAAGGACAAATCAAGTCTGAAATTTGAATGTGGGAAATTACAAATTTAGAAGCCTTTTTAAACTTTCGACACACTACAAATTTGCATTTCCTGCTGTGGAAGGAAATTCTCATCAACAAAATAGTGATCAAATTAAGATCCTACATCTGCAGGGCGGCGGGCTGGTCGTGATATGACCAGTGCTGTAAGTCTTGGCAGGGGTGTGTCTCTCCAGTACGAGTCTTGGCAGGGGATGTGTCTCTCCAGTATGAGTCTGCAGATGTTGAATCTCAGAATGGAGTGTTGATCATTTCTGGTCGTCAACACTGTCTGTCACAGGGTGAACACGCACAGATGCACACACACACACGCACACAGATGCATACACACACAGATGGATACACACACACACACACACAGGGCACTATTAAATCTAAACCAGTCTCCGGGTCCAAAAAGTGAAAAATGGTGCTCTTCCACATCAGGATACAGTACACAATACAGTATATCACTATCTACCATGTGGTAACATGTGATCAAACTATTTATGAAGCAGACCTACACACTACACACAGTGCTCCAGGTTGAAGTTTCCCCTAGGTACAGATCTAGGATCACCTTCCCCCTCCTCCAATCCTAACCTTAACCACATGGGGGAAATGCAAAACTGATCCAAGATCAGCTTCTAGTGGCGACATCACCCTACTCCCCATCATGCACTTTTATGAGACACTGATAACAGATTATCAGATTGATATGAACAAGAGAAACATATCAGTGTTTAGTGAGGCCAGGTGATACCATGTCCTGTTTGTACAATCAGGGGCACTGTGCCTATTTGCCCTGTGAGTAGCTGCTCACTAACAGCCCATAGCTCATACCTAGAGCCCTACAGAGCCATTACCAAACACATTAATCATCTAGAGAAATTGCATATAGCAATATTGGTGTATAATCGATAACTCTTGACTTAATTCTAAAGGACACTGTCATAATACTGTCAAGTCATAAACTCAGGGCGACTTACATATATGACTGTCATACATAAATAACTGCTTGTATCATGACTTACGTATATTTCCGTGTATGTGCAGCAGCTCTCATGACTGTTGATGTCCACATGTCATTATTATGAGTATTAAGATAAAGTCTTTATCATCAATACATTTGCTACTATCTTTAATTTCACTAGATGAAAGAAAAGTTATTCTTGGCACTTTTTAAACGTTTTATTTATGACTTGGTCAACAAGACATAAAGTTTCGAGCAGGAAATATATTTGCACCAAACAAGTGCCAATCAAATGTAGTCTAATTCTGAAATTGAAAGTAACCCTATAATTAAAAAATTCAGCATGTGATGCATAGCGAATTATCTTCGATTCCGAGTGAGATACGGTATGCATAACAGTTAATATTGCGAGCTTATTTGCATGTGATTTGACGGAGGCGGTCCTAAGGAGCTGTCTACTACCACGGTTGTGCTAAAACAATCCATTCTGAAAAGGTGGCTTTGAAGCAGAACACAGCAAAAAAATATATATATATTATGACAATCAGTACCTTAAAATTCTATCTAACCCTAATTTGATACATTATGAGTCATATTACATATCAAGAGACATTTGTGTCTATGTATAACTTTACAAAATACGTTTATAAATGTGATTTTATGGAAAATAAGATTTTAAGTGTTACATTTCATGATTTAATACATTGCCTGTAATGACTGTCATTAGCCTTACGCAGTGCGATTATTTATCAACACAAATCACTAGGCCTATTCAATGACTCTGAAAGTAGTGAATAAAAAATAGAGCAGGTTATTGAGATGCAACCGTGTGTAATCACCATCGCCTGTGTGTATTGCAAAACATTACTGTCTTATTGTGGCATGTGCCTACAAGCAACGCTCACAACATGACTATCCTATTCCCAGTGACACGCATCTCAATTATCATGTGGCTTAAACCACTGTGCGTGAAAGTGTGATAATACCCAGACACTTTTTACAAGCATTTATATTAAGCTCAAAATAACTCCCATCACTTGTGGACGAGGCAGCTGATGATTTGTTTGCTGGGTGGAATGTATGTGGAGACAGTCTCCCTTGTCTGCCGTGTGAAACAAAACACGCCGCACATAACAACCGACGTTTAAAATAGCCGTTTTATAATTTCGTCACCATTTCTATGTTTGTGTTCTAGCATGTATTTTAAGAAGGGCAGAAACGGGTCCGTCTCCACACAGAATGCCACCTCTGTTCAACTCCCGTTCAGGCTTGGAGTTGGAGCAAATACATCCATTATAGTAGGCCTAGCTTAATGCGTTAATTTTGTTCACGCCTGTAAAAGCGCACACCGGTTCGTAAATAGCTCGTCATTTTTAGATGCTTTGCTGACAATGGCTATGAGTTAGAATATCTGGAGTACCGGCGTGTCCAATGGCCTCCGGAGTGACAGTCCCGAGCGCAGCTGTCGGCCAGAGGCTAGCGCACAGCAATACCTCCACTAGGAGCCTGTGGTTGGTTCTCTGGACATCAGGGAGTGAAATGGGAAATCCTGGGGACTTCTATCTCTATTGTTTATTTTCTATCCCATGCCAAATGTAAAATTGCCAGCATACAAGGTGTGCGTAACGCAATGGAAACAATGGACGCGCCCGAGAAGAATCTAACACACCCAAAGGACACCGATGTGTTAAAAAAGCGCATACCCGATAGCAAGGATACCACTGGGACGGAAGATGAATCGAAGTACGTTGAATTGAACGATTTACTTGATTTGGATACAGACGGAACGAAAACTGTCAACGTTTCTGTCACCAGTGAAGGAAGCCAAATGGCGATTGACGCGGGCAACTGGGAGTCGAGCACAGAAGAAGAAACTGCTGGATACGGAGACATGGCGAGTAAGATGACTGATCATATCAACAGTGACACATTTAAGGAGGATATTGTCGCAAAGAAGTGTGCCAAGGGCTATCTATCCGGGTTTCTTGGAACTGCCTGTTGCTCCAAGGTTACTATTCTGAATGAAAACATTATGGCCAGCACCGAATCACAACGAGACGTTGGTAATGGAGCGCACACCCGAGATTTTACCCCCAAAGAGGACGCAGAAAATACACCTGTTTATGAACAAAATGATAATGAAGATTTACAATACACTGACATGTTAAGCGAGCAAAGTGAATCGGGTGATGACGTGAGCTTGGTGCTGTCCGGTGATTGTGATGATTGCGCGCCTTGCAGTAAGAAGGATGAGTCTCATTACATAACCTCGCACGAGATCCAGCTCTCCGAGCTTTCAGATCACGATGTCGACTATGATATCGAGCAGGGTTGGGATGATAACCAGGTCTACTCTTTTGTCGATTATGCTGCTTTTGACGGTGATGGAACGAAGGCAGGAAGAGAGGAGAGGGTGAAAAGCAATCAGGGTCTGGCTAATAGAGGACCAGCAGTCAGCACTAAGATGGAAAGTGATCTCGGTGACGGTGACAAGTGCGCCATCTCAGAGAAAGGTCTGTCAAAGAACCAAAATAATGTTGCAGGGCAGATCCACCTGTCAATCAAAACGACTTCCCGAGTTATAAATAAGCCTAGCAACGTCCAAGAAAATCTAAATAATCTTTATTGTGCCAAGCACGCCGCAGACATGAGTCGCTATGTTTTTAGAGGAACTGGGGATGCAAATACGGAGAAATTCTGTGATAGTGCTAAGTGTTGTATTGCCTCCCCCGGACGCTTGCACATTGGTGGCAAATTAAAAGGGAAAGATGTTAACGACTATTCGAGCGGAGCATCCAGCGCCTTCAGTGATCTTGACGACGCCGATAAGGAAGTGGGCAACTTGACTGCCAGAGCGTTCAAGAGTTTAGCATACCCTTATTTCGATGCCATCAATTTCAGCACCTCCAGCGAGTCCTCCACCTCCGAGCTGGGGGTGAACAGGTGGTCAACTTTTGTTGACCTTAAATATGGCAACATGAACATGTATCAGAGACAGGGACCGAATAAAGGGTTTAATAAACGTTCTACGTCATCCTCTGAAATTGCTAAGGTTAAAGACAATAAAGGTTATAAGGGTTTGGTATTGGCTAATACTAAACCGCACACGAACAAGCTCTTTGCTTTGAATGGTGCCCTTTCTGGTCACTATAACCCATCTTCCGCAGCAAAGAAATGTGAGTTTACGGGGGAATTTGGGCAGGGGCACAGTGGGATAATTACGATCACAGAAACATTAAATGTTTGTTGTAATGTCACATCCGGGATGTCTGGGAGTGAAAGGCGCTCAAAATGTGCAAAAAACGCAACCGGATCACGTTCCACAGATGAAGTTACCAACACATTGCCAAGCAGCCAGGGGAGTGAGAACAGGAAGCAACCATGTAATGCAGGGGAAACCATGGAAGACACACACAAGAAAGCAACATTAGCCTCGAGCCTTCTTAAAAATGTAATTTCTAAGAAAATGCAGTTTGAGCAGGAGCGTAAAATGGAGAGGGGGGAGATAAGCGAGCCCTATCACGCGCCATCTCCCTTTCTCAAACAAGAGCCCGAAATTACGCACAGGGAGAGGGATAGGACTACACCAAAGGAGTCTAAGGATTTTCAAAGGCAGAACTCGAAATACTCAGAGGCGAGTTCTGACCTAACTATTGTTTGTGTGGATGAATTAGGGGATTTAGTGGACACCAGCTCATGCGATGCCAAAGACGACTGTCGGAGACAAGACAGTTTAATTATTGCATCAGAAACTAATTTAGAGTCGACAAATGAAGTAGGAATCGATACTAAAATAGGAGCATTCGAAGCGTCCAAAAGCACGCTGCTTCGAAGTCAAAATAGCGCATTCAGATCCTGGAGGGACGGTGAGCTAGAGTTTCAAAAGGAACATAAAAACGATAAAACTCCAGAGGAGAAACCGTCTTCGTCCACCGACAACCAGGGGGAAACGGACTTGTACACCGATCCAGGCAACAGTAAACTTACCAAAATGACACATTTGCTTGTGCCAAATATTCAACTACTACTATCCAATGAGATAGAAGTTTCAAAACCCCTGCCGACTATGAATTATTTAACCCGCGCGCCCGCGGATCAAGGAGAGGAAGGTGTGAAGTTGCGCACCAACAACGTCGCGGATCCTAGAAGTATTGTAACATCTACATCGCCGGAAATTAAAATCAGTTTACGAAGTGTAAAAGAAAACAAAGGCGACCCTTTCAACGTTGCAAAGCTGGTGCCTCCCAATATAGGCTGTAACTCAGTCAAACTGATAAAGGCAGGAGACGAGTCCAGGTGCCAAGCGCTCGCTACGGCATTGAAGGGTGAGTCTTCCGAAAAAGTACCACACTTCATGGTCAGAGACATACGAGACCACAGGGCTAAGCTGCAAACACCTATACACAAAGTTAGAGATGTGCGTAAATTGGGTAAAAGTTCTTATCACTTTGTGTCTTTGGATAATAACGTTACCGCCGGCGACTTTCACTCAGATCAGAAACTTTCCAAAAATGGATCTTATGGAAACCCTTCGTCGCTTCCCCCCATCAAAATAAAGTATCAGTCAGTGAATACCAATAGCAATGTGAATGGGAAGCAATCTGTAAATCAAACAGAGAATTCTACATTTAAACTCAACGAGGATTCATTTGAAGTTTTCAGGTCATCACCCCAGCAAGAGGCGGCCAAAAGCGGCATCCGACGATCGTCAGGGAGAGTGCCATTAGGCAATACAAAACAACTGAAAGGTGATTCGTCCGAATGCCCCATTGGACTTCTAATTGAAACCAGCACAGCTTCTATAAGACATGAGAAAACACTGGACATCGGTGACAAGACAAAACCTGAGTCTAAATTGTCCAACCTGGCTGCATTCGAGAAATTACAGGATGCAGTCAAAACCATGGAGCAGTTGTATGTTTTTGATAGAAATGAGTGGAAGAGGAAATCCAAGCCACCCTCTATATTATCAGACAGTCATGCGCTCTCTCTCATATCCAGCAAGGAGGATGGGTCAGAGAAGGAGGGAGGGAATGTGGCCAATGAGGGAGCAAGGGAGAGGTTGAGAGAAAGGGAAAGGGCCAACAGTATGGAGGCAGACAGGCCCGTCCAGTTCAGCAGAGCCTCTGCCGAGCCCGAAAACTGCCTCACTATCCCCGTCAAGTCTCACGACACCAGCGCCAAGCAAGCCGCCGTGTCTGCCGGCGGTGGCTATGAGAATACAGCCATTTATACCTTCGCCACCACAGGCGTCAAGACCCAGACCCAGACGGCCAGCCCACCTGGTCATGGTGGCGCCCGGAAGCAGGAAGAGACCCGACAGTCTCCACAGAAACGCTCCACCATCGTCATGGATATGAGAGCCCAGGACACGTTAACCGCCATGATCTACCACATGCCCATGGCTCAAAGCATGGCGTCTGCCCAACTTCAGATGCACTGCTTCTCCCCGGCCATGGCCCCACATGCCGTGCCCCACACTCAGAGAAAGATGCTCTTTGACCCCAGCACAGGGAACTACTACCTGGTGGACACCCCTGTCCAGCCAGCCACCTGCCGCCTCTTCGACCCCGAGACGGGACAGTACGTAGAAGTGCCCATCTCCCAGCAGCCCATGTCCCCCATGCCCATGTCCATGCCCCAAATAACGCCCGTGCCCATTTCCATGCCCGTCTTGCCCTTAGCCCTGAGTCCCAGATTCTACGGCCCCACCTACACGATCTACCCAGGTTTCATGCCCGCCATTCCCGGCATTCCCCCCCCTGATCCCCACAAGGATGTGCCTTAGACCGCTGCACCACTCAGGAGGCCCGCTATAATTTTTCTATTGAAAATGAATGAGCCATTGTCTTGAATACAAATTGCGCAATATCTGGTTTGGTTTGCTATACAGTACTTATACTGAAATGAGTATGTTGTTGCCTGTTTATTCTGAGTATGTTTATTACTGAAATGTCATTAAGTGTTGAGAATTTTGCCCTGTCACATTTAAGTGCTCTTAATATACAGTAGGTAAGAGGTGAATGTTTAGACATTTCATAAGAACACAAGGTATGCAGTGAGGAAAGTATTATCAATTTTTATTGTTTTTATAGTAACCGGGACAGAGCAATCTCACATTGATGAACTGAAGTGTGTTTTGGAAATATTTTCTTTCCAGACCCCTATACAGTATATGCAAGCATATTACTGTTCTATATTGATGTGTATAGCAAACCACATGCTTTCGGAACTGCTGGCCAGTCCATCTGTCTCCCTTTATGAGTATGTTTTGGGATTGCTATTTGATATTTCTTATGCAGGATAACCCACTGACACAATTTAGGGCTCTATTCAATCCGTATCGCGGAAGTTCAGCGTTACAGCATGATTTAAATTAAAAGACAATGTTCCCACGTTAGAGAGACTGCATTCAATGTCGGCTCAATCAGAAATTACCTTTACGTTTCTATCGCGCAATCTGAAACGCTTCAGCAATCCAGATTGAATAGAGCCCGTACTTTTATAATTTTTACTTGTCTTCGTAAATTAAACATTGCTCTGTGAAAAAAAAATACAATTAATTTGCAGCAGTGGAATGTTTCAGGGTTGTCTAGGGCTGGATGTTTTGTAACCCGGTACACTTTATAGGTTTTGTTGGATAAAAAAAAGGTGTCAAAATCTTTTGGAGGTGCCATTGTGAAGGGAAGTGTGTGTGCTAACAATTGGACAGAAGGACTAGAGAATGTTGAGGGTATGCACAAAGTCTAAAAATAATGGTTGAAAGAAAGAAGAAAAAAATAACATTTGTGTCTTTTAAATATGGAGATCTCCTTCCACCTGACCTTATGGATGTAGAACATGAGGGAAAAAGAAAAGATTCAGATGATTTTTTTTGTGAAGTAGCAAAGGAATATAATTGGCCTCTACTGGCCACAGGAAATGTAGATAACCAGTGTCAGTTAAAGAAAACAAACACAGCACAGAATACTTTATGGCGTAAAATATGTTGCTACTGCGAATGAATGTGTTTTTGCAAGCAGATATACATTTTGAGAGTTGTTCAATAAATTTGAAATAGTTTTCCAGAACTTGTTCTATTTTTCTTATTTCTTTATTTTATATACAGAACAGAACACATATGTTGTAGTGAGTTTGACTTTAAAGGGGGGGTGGACATTTTTGTCTTTCTAGCGGGCATGACTAGCGGGCATGACTGAAGCCAAAAGAGAGTTGTCTTGGGTGTGGGTTGATGTGGATGTTTCTTGGTCGTGTAGTTGCCATTCAATCACATCAAACAAGGGCAGTAGTGAGTAGTGACAGCGAGGTAAACTAAGCTAGCTTTGCTATGGAGAGAAGTTTTGAAGTTGAGGACTTCTCTCCTCCCTTACGAAAAAAAGATTACTGTTAGAGTGCAGTATAACTGCAGTATGCTGCAAACACTGCGTCCAAATCAGCACAATTTGCAGTGTTACTGCAGTTAGAGCATGTGCTGAAAACGCAGAAATCGTCCATTTTTTTTTAGATGATCAAGATCCGGATATGGACCTCAGTCAAGAAATATCTGGAATCAATATAGCTTCCTATCTTGAATGTGCTGAAAAAAACAGACATGCTATGTACAGTATACAGTTAGTATTTGTCAACATGAAGAGAGAAAATAGGATGTCACATACTGTATCTCAGGATATTGGATGAGGCCATAGGAAATGTCCATGTGTGAAATTTTATATGCAGTATGTCTAAAATACTCATCTGGACTCCAAATATGTCAGGATGATGTATTTCCACAAACCTCCAAATATGCCTTGGAAATGGTCTGTATTCTATAGAACAGGTATTCCCGAACCGGGCTACGTACACGCAATGGTGTCGGGGCTACGTCAAATAAAAATGTGATTCACATTTTTAAAATAATAATAATAATAATTAAATCTTCACATTTTCAAACAATCCATTTATATTTTCCAACGGGGCTATACATTTGGGTGAGGTTTTTCTCTCGCCCGAGTAGCCTCGTTTCACTGTCAAAAATAAAATTCAACCATCTAAGTTAGTGTTCAGCGAAATAACAAGACAATGTCAAATACAGGTAGCCCAGTCAAATAATTAACATCCAATCACATTAACCATTACTCGCGGGAATTCCACTAACAGTCCATATGTAGCCAAACGTAGCTGCAGCTCATTCCGTTTGCTCGAAAATTGATAAATGGTTTAAAAAAGTAAGACCCATAGAGACTGGTATGTGTCCATAGAGACACATACCAGCTCTACTGGTAGTACTGCTACTACCAGCTGCTACTACCAACAGTACTACACCTGCACCTGTCGATGACACAAGTTGTTCTGCTTCCACGAGCACATCCAATGCTAGAATCAGTAATTATACATGTTGTTGTTAGCCCAGCTAGCACGGACACTAACAGTTGTGAATCTGATGCAGCCGAAGAGCTACTGCCCCCTTACCCGGGAAAGCACCGAACAACAGACAGGGACTTTGGACAATCGAAGAGGCGCAAATATGATTTGACATTGACTTGTGGTTCACTTATATTGGGAGTAGTGCCTTTCCTCAGCCACTGTGTGTTAAATGTGCAAAAGTACTATCTTACAACTCAATGAAACCTTCCCTCTTGCGCAGACATTTAGAAACAAAACATGCCAATATGAAAAATAAGCCAACAGGAGTATTTTGAGCGAGAATTAAGACGACCTTTGAGTAGTGAGACATGTATAAAAGCAACAGATAACATTCATAATAAAGGGCTAGAAGCGTCTTATATGGTGAGCTACCGAGTGGCTAGGACAGGCAAGCCCCATACTATTGTGGAGGACTTAATTCTTCCTGCTGCCGCGGATATGGCTGGGACAATGCTGGGGGAAAAGGCCCAAAAAACGATACAGACAATGACTTCCTCAAACAACACTGTTTCACAACAAATCAGTGATATGCCAGGAGATGTTTTGAAACAATTACTGCTTCGCATACAAGCCAGTGAATTATATGCGTTATAGCTGGATGAGTTAACAGACGTGGCGTGGCGGGCCTGGCACAGCTCCAGGTATATGTCAGTTACGTTTATGGAGGGTCAATTAAGGAAGACATCCTCTTCTGGAAACCAGGACAACAGGATGAGATATGTTTTAAGCACTGGACAGCTTTGTGACATCAAATGGACTTTTGTGGTCAAGATGTGTCGGTATCTGTACTGATAGGGAGACATAGTGGAGTGGTAACGTGCGTGCAAGTAGTTGACAAGTACAATATGCTAAAAAAAACTGAAAGAGAGAGAGATTTCTTCTAATACTGTGATTGCATTATCTGGTTTAGTTTTAACTTGTCTGTCCAGTACAGTAAAACTCCATCCACATGGAGCGCTGTGTTGTGTTAATAGGCTCGCCACACGCTGATACAAAGAGAAGAAGAAAATGCGGAAGTAAAAGTCGTATTTACGTTTCAACTCTCTTTGACGAAGGCATACTGGCTGAATTCCAAACTCGCATTCGACTAAAACATGTCTAAACTACAGTCGTTTAGTGTGTTTTTAGATGATCGTTTATCGGCGGCCGCTCTTGAGATTTTCGGGGCAGTTGAGAAAACAGTAGTGGAGTACAAGGAAGAGAATGATCGTTTAAGAAGATTGCTGCTGATCACGCCGGAGATAAAACTATGTATAGGTTCGTATGTAGGTCTACTAGCTAGTTATAGTTCTAATAAATTAATACACTGTTTAGGCTAACGGTGATCATTATTCCATACATTTTTTTAAACAGTTATCTACTGTTACTTTTACCGTGAATGGAGAAAAAAATTGTCACGAAAATCTGATTGAAATAGCATAACGTTACATATATCTGCACTCAGTTATGACTAAAGGCTGAATTAGATCTAGCTGAGTACCTCACCTCCCCCATAACATTGAACTATATCAATATAAAAAATATATACAAAACAAGACTCAGAAATATCAAAAAGAAGTAACAAAGACAGATATAAACAAAATGTAGTATATAAATACAAATATAAAAGAGAATCGAATTATTAACCTATTACTAACAAAAAACACACAAAGAAAACTAAATTGCACAAATCCTATCACACAAATGCACAAATAGAATAACACACTTATAAAGAAGAGAACCTGATTATTACACTATTGCACTTCAAACAAGAAACACACAAACTAAATTGTACAACTGCCATCCAAACCCGGACCTTTCTTGCCTTCCTTGATGCAAAGTAATCAATTACATCATCATAAGAAATCTGCCCAGCAATTGCATGGTTAATACTGATGACAGCAGGGCCACTAAGTTGTTCCTGTGACATGGTGGACCTCAGGTAGGATTTGTTGAGCTTTGAAAAACTCCTCTCAGCTTCAGGTACGGTCACTGGAAGAGTAAGACAAATTCTGAGACTGGTTTTATATTACTCTTTGATTACGATTTCGCACAAACCATAAAAAAATGCGTGTGACTGATTCTACTAATTGCATTAGTACTGTACAAAGTTAGAGGTGCGCTATTTGATAGATTCCCCCGCACCAGCAGCATACCACCCTGCATACCACTGCTGGCTTGCTTCTGAAGCTAAGCAGGGTTGGTCCTGGTCAGTGCCTGGATGGTAGACCAGATGCTGCTGGAAGTGGTGTTGGAGGGCCAGTAGAAGGCACTCTTTTCTCTGGTCTAAAAAATATCCCAATGCCCCAGGGCAGTGATTGGGGACACTACCCTGTGTAGGGTGCTGTCTTTCGGATGGGACGTTAAACGGGTGTCCTGACTCTCTGAGGTCATTAAAGATCCCATGGCACTTATCGTAAGAGTAGGGGTGTTAACCCCGGTGTCCTGGCTAAATTCCCAATCTGGCCCTCAAACCTAATAATCCCCAGTTTACAATTGGCTCATTAATCCCCCTCCTCTCCCCTGTAACTATTCCCCAGGTCGCTGCTGCAAATGAGACCGTGTTCTCAGTCAACTTACCTGGTAAAATAACGGATAAATAAAAAATAAAAATAAAGTACCCCTACCTCTGGCTTCCAGTGGGGAGACCTGAGCTCAACCTACCAACTCCCACTTCCCAATCTCATACTACTGAGTGGGAAACCTTCCCATGCAGTAGACTGCCTAGCTCACAAACTAGAATCAGGGCGCCCACTCCGACAAGGTTAATTAACCCACAGTCCCACACGGTGACATGATATCATTGACGTGACGTGCAAATGTCACCATTACAATTTTTTGTGTGCGGGCGCCCAGTGCCGCCCTGGGCGGCTGCCCATGTTGCCTACACCTAAATCCGCAACTGCTTAAACCCTTACCATGTAGCAATGTTTTTACTCTGTTGCATGTTTTTGTTTGATTTCTGAAATCCATACTTTTTAATAAAAAGTTAATCAAATAGACCCACCGACTGTTTCCTCGTTGAGATTGTATTGGCACATGTGCATTCGCACTGAGTTGGCATTTTAGAGCAACTGTTGGGGGTTGTATTTTAGGAAACAATCGTGGTTGTATTTAATTAACGTTTTATTAAAACGTATGGATTTCAGCAAACAAAGGAAGGAGCGCAACAACAGAGGACAAACATAGGTACACGGTAAGGGTTTAGGATACATTTTTGAAGTGTCGATGCATAGCAAGTCAGAGGTTAATTCAAAAAACGAGTCTGCTCTCAACTCCTCCGGTACTCTGCAATATTGGATCATAGTTTCTGATTTGCAATGGTCGATATGCAATAATGTAATCTGATACTTCTTTAATGATTCATTGGAAGGCACTGCAGTGTCTTATTAATGATGGGATTAAGCTATGGCCCTTCGTGACTAGGCGAAGCCGGTGAGGGAGGCGCACCCTGCTCAAATCAAACAGTAGCCTAATCTGTGCTGCTCGCTCATATTGTCAACAATGCAGCATAATTAATAGTTTAGAAACACCTTTCTATAAAATAAATGTCAAACTAGTTTTCATTGGGAAGGCAGGTAAAGCGTTTTTATCAAAATAAAACTTTAGCATGTGAAAACACAGAATCCCACTCATTAAGCACCTGTCAGAGTCCAAAGGATGTTCGTGTACAGCAGTGTTCTAGAATATGGATGTTTGCTCGAATTCTCAGCGCACCTCACACAATTTCCAACCGTCAACACATTAATAAAATAAATAGGAGCCGCATAATAGTCGTGTTGGTTGGGACACAGTGGTGACAGAGAGGGACAGATATGTCACAATGGAGTACAATCGTGGCTTTGGACTCTGAATTGTGCATTTCTCCACATGCTCCTACGTCACTTTTCTTTTGAGGCAACTTCGCCTTAGGCCAGAGTGGGGCACCTGGTTCACGGCTAGGATGCAGCCCGGTTCCAAAAGGAATGCAATCACTTTATATAGATAACCTCTGCTCCTCCTCTCCTACCCTCCAGACTCCTTGCAGCCCTCTCTCACCATCTCTGAAGAGGAGATTTCCCCTGAGCAGCAGCACTGTGATCAGGAGTGGAGCCCCAGTCTGGGGCAGGAGGACCCAGAGCCCACACAGATTAAAGAGGAACAGGAGGAACTCAGGACCAGTCAGGAGGAAGAGCAGCTTCGGCTCTATGATACCAACGACTCCATATTCACGCCTTCCTGTGTGAAAAGTGAATGTGATCAGGAGGACCCATGTCAAGAAGCCATACTAGCTGAATACCCAACTCTCAGTCTACTGAAAATGTCTAAACTAAAGTTATTTAGTGTGTTTTTAAATGAGCGTTTAATGGCGTCTGCTGCTGTGGAGATATTTGGCGCAGTTGAGAAAACTGTAGCTGAGTACCAGGAGGAGAATGATAGCCTACGGAGGCTGCTGCGGCTCACCCCAGAGATAAAATTATGTAGAATAGGTTTGTATGTAGATCTACCAATGTCTAGCTACAGTTCTTTCTAGTCAATTAATAAACTGTTTAGGCTTTCAGTGATCACATTTTTAAAAAAATGTTAAAGTAGTTTTTTCTTTTGCCGTGAATGGATAAAAGTAGCACTGAAGTGCCAATGCTTTCCCTCGCTTGGACAGCAGCATCACACATTTTTCCATTGACGAATGTTGAAAACAATTACATTTGAACTTACTTCCCGAAAGTCCTTTTGTTGCCCTTCTGATTCCAATGCTATATTGGAGTTATTCAAGGTCCCTCAGGGATTTTTCTGCCATTGCAAACCTTGGGCGTGCCGCCTAAGTGTCTTTTTTAATGTTCTATTAAATCCAAACTGTGTTATTTAAAATCTTATTTAAAAAATCAGGATGGAAAATGCTAGGGAACTAGCTTTAAAACTGCAAAGAATATGTGGAATTGCAGAAAATTAGCTTAGAAATGCACACATTTCTCTAAAAAAGGGCCTCTAAAATGTAGTCAGGCCAACCGGGCTCATTGCCACGCCCACCACCTAAGCCACTTTTTTAAAATCCAGAAACAACCCTGCCTTTTGATTAGCTGAGGATGATGATTTGATCAAGTGTGAAACGCTTTATCTAGAAAAAATTGATAATGGCTTGCGATATGGTTTTGGAAACCTTGAACACTCAATTTAATAATAATCCAACATAATTTTACCACAGCTTGGTTGTTTCTTGTGGAACACAGCTTTGAGGTGATATACAGTTGAAGTCGGAAGTTTACATACACTAATTTTTCAACCACTCCACAAATTTCTTGTTAACAAACTATAGTTTTGGCAAGTCGGTTAGGACATCTACTTTGTACATGACACAAGTAATGTTTCCAACAATTGTTTACAGACAGATTATTTAACTTATAATTCACTGTATCACAAGTCCAGTGGGTCAGAAGTTTACATACACTAAGTTGACTGTGCCTTTAAACAGCTTGGAAAATTCCAGAAAAATGGTGTCATGGCTTTAGAAGCTTCTGATAGGCTAATTGACATCCTTTGAGTCAATTGGAGGTGTACCTGTGGATGTATTTCAAGGCCTACCTTCAAACTCAGTGCCTCTTTGCTTGACATCATGGGAAAATCAAAAGAAATCAGCCAAGACCTCAGAAAAAAATTGTAGACCTCCACAAGTCTGGTTCATCCTTGGGAGAAATTTCCAAACGTCTGAAGGTACCACGTTCATCTGTACAAACAATAGTACGCAAGTATAAACACCATGGGACCGCACAACTGTCATACCGCTCAGAAAGGAGATGCGTTCTGTCTCCTAGAGATGAATGTACTTTGGTGCAAAAAGTGCAAATCAATCCCAGAACAACAGCAAAGGACCTTGTGAAGATGCTGGAGGAAATAGGTACAAAAGTATCTATATCCACAGTAAAATGAGTCCTATATCGACATAACCTGAAAGGCCGCTCAGCAAGGAAGAAGCCACTGCTCCAAAACTGCCATAAAAAGCCAGACTACGGTTTGCAACTGCACATGGGGACAAAGATCGTACTTTTTTGAGAAATGTCTTCTGGTCTGATGAAACAAAAATAGAACTGTTTGGTCATAATGACCATCGTTATATTTGGAAGAAAAAGGGGGAGACTCGCAAGCCGAAGAACACCATCCCAACCGTGAATGGGGGTGGCAGCATCATGTTGTGGGTGTGCTTTGATGGAGGAAGGACTGGTGCACTTCACAAAAGAGATGGCATCATGAGGCAGGAAAATGATGTGGATATATTGAAGGAACATCTCAAGACATTAGTCATAAAGTTAAAGCTTGGTCACAAATGGGTCTTCCAAATGGACATTGACCCCAAGCATACTTCCAAAGTTGTGGCAAAATGGCTTAAGGACATCAAAGTCAAGGTATTAGAGTGGCCATCAAAAAGCCCTGACCTCAAGCCTATAGAAAATGTGTGGGCAGAACTGAAAGAGCGTGTGCGAGCAAGGAGGCCTACAAACCTGACTTCTTTACACCAGGTCTGTCAGGAGGAATGGACCAAAATTCACCCAACTTGATGTGGGGAGCTTGTGGAAGGCTACCTGAAACGTTTGACCCAAGTTAAACAATTTCAGGGCAATGCTACCAAATACTAATTGAGTGTATGTAAACTTCAGACCCACTGGGAATGTGATCAAAGAAATAAAAGCTGATATAAATCATTCTCTCTACTATTATTCTGACATTTCACATACTTAAAATAAAGTGGTGATCCTAACTGACCTAAACAGGGAATTCTTACTAGGATTAAATGTCAGGAATTGTGAACAACTGAGTTTAAATGTATTTGGCTAAGATGTATGTAAACTTCCGACTTCAACTGTATATATGTATGTATGTATATATATATATATATATATATATATATATATATATATATATATATATATTTTTTTTTTTTAATTTAAAAAAATGCCTCCCTTGTTTCCATTAGCTAAGGAAGCATCATAGTTCAGGTATATGTGCAATGGAAATCACCATCTTGGAAATCACCTAAAATAGTTTTTAGGTGATATGAAAGTAAAGTTTCTAAGGTTTCCAAAACCGTATTGACAGTGAGGACTATTAATGGTCAGAGAGTGTTAGGACATTCGTACACATTGGCTTCGGTGTGTTTCATAGTAGGCAATAGGAGTGAGAATCCAAGCCCTATGTGGCTTGTGTGAATGAAAGTAAATAGCTAGATATCTTCACTCAGACGTGTCTAAAGGCTGTATACAGTGCCTAGTGATGGTCTCCACACCCCATTCACAGTCTTCACCCTCCTCTATGATATACAGTCGCTAGTGAAAGTCTTCACATTTTGCTGCCTTAAAATTAAATCTAAAAATGGATTACATTATTTTTTCCCTACTGATCTACACAACCTATTCCAAGGAAATTAAAGTATAGACAATTGTCAAAATTGTTGGAGGGTTTTCCTTTAACTTTTAACCAGGGCTTTCCTCATTTTAAATGTATTTTGATCCTGACAAAGTCCCCAGTCTCTGCCAGTGACACGCATACCCATAACATGATGCTGCCACCGCAATAGTTGAAAATACAGAGGATCAACAACATTGCATTCACTCCACATTACTGGCCTGTATGACAAAAAGAAAGCCTGTGTTAAAATCCACTCCAAATCATCCATTCTTTTTGCAACAAGGCCGTTAAGTAATACTGTATAATAAAAAACATAGCAAAGAAATGAACTTTTTGGCCCAAATTAATAAGTACAGATTTGGTCAAATCACAGAGTGAAACACTCTATTTTCAAGTATTGTGGTGGGGTATGCTTGTTATGGGAATGCATGTCATCGGCACAGACTGGGTAGTTTGTCGGAATCAAAATAAATATGAAAGGAGCAAAGCACAGTTAAAAAGTTAGAGAAAGACCCGCTGTAGTCTTCCCGAAAACCTAACCTAGAATAGAGATTTAAATTCTTCAGTGGGACAATTACACAAATTTGAATGCCAAAGATAACAGAATGGCTTTCCAAGAGGTGTTGAGCGTTCCTGAATGGTCCCGTCACAGTCCTGACTTAAATCTGCTTGAAATCAGAGACATGGTTTGAATATTGCTGTCCATCAATGATTCCCAAACAAAATAGACAGAGCTTGAGCACTTTTTGACAGAAACAATAGATATATGTTGCCCTAAGAGTTGTGCAAAGTTGGTAGAATCGGATTCAAAATTATTCACAGCTGTAATGGCTGCCAAATGTGCTTCCACCAGGTAGTAACTCTTCAATGTGAAGACATACACATCTTAATGTTTTATTCATTTGTAAAATGTTCTATCATCTTCTTTCATTTTGAAAAGGTGGAGTAGGTTGTGTATATCGGTAGTAAAAACAAAATTGAAACTAATCCCTTTTTGGATTTAATTTCAAGGCATCAACATTTGAAAACTGTGCAAGGGGTGTGTAGACTTTCACTAGCGTCTGTATATCATAGGAATATACAGCACCAGTCAAAAGTATGGACACACCTTCTCATTCCAGGATTTTTATTATTTTCTACATTGTAGAATAATAGTGAAGACATCAAAACTATAAAATAAAACATGGAATCAAGTAGAAACTAAAGTGTTAAACAAATCAAAATATATTTGAGATTTGAGATTCTTCAAAGTAGCCACCCTTTGCCTTGATGACAGCTTGGTACACACTTGGCATTCTCTCAACCAGCTTCATGCGGTCATCACCTTGAATGTATTTCAATTAACAGGTGTGCCTTGTTAAAAGTTCATTTGTGCAATTTCTTTCCTTAATCTGCGTTTGAGCCAATCAGTTGTGTTGTGACAAGGTAGGGGTGGAATACAGAAGATAGCCCTATTTGGTAAAAGACCAAGTCCATATTATGGCAAGAGCAGCTCAAATAAGCAACGAGAAATGACAGTCCATCATTACTTTAAGACATGAGGGCCCCCGAGTGGCGCAGAGGTCTGAGTGCTAGAGGTGTCACTACAGACATCCTGAATCGGAGTCCCATAGGGCAGCACACAATTGGCCCGGGTTTGGCCGGTGTAGGCCGTCATTGTAAATAAGAATTTGTTCTTAATTGACTTGCCTAGTTAAATAAAGGATACATTTAAAACATTGTTTTAAAGTGAAGGTCAGTCAATCTGGAACATTTCAAGAACTTTGAGTTTCTTCAAGTGCAGTCACAAAATCCATCAAGCACTATGATGAAACTGGCTCTCATGAGGACCGCCACAGGAAAGGAAGACCCAGACTCACCTCTGCTGCAGACGATAAGTTCATTAAAGTTACCTGCCTCAGAAATTGCAGCCCAAATAAATGCTTCACAAAGTTCAAGTAACAGACACATCTCAACATCAACTGTTCAGAGAAGACTGAATCAGGCCTTCATGGTTGAATTGCTGCAAAGAAACCACTACTAAAGGACACCAATAAGAAGAAGATACATGCTTGGGCCAAGAAACACGAGCAAAGAACATTAGACCGGTGTAAATCTGTCTTTTGGTCTGATTAGTCCAAATTTGAGATTTTTGGTTCCACCGCCGTGTCTTTGTGAGACGCAGAGTGGGTGAACAGATGGTCTATGCATTTGTGGTTCCCACCGTGAAGCATGGAGGAGGAGGTGTGATGGTGTGGATTGCTTTGCTGGTGACAATGTCTGTGATTTATTTAGAATTCAAGGCACACTTAACCAGCATGGCTACCACAGCATTCTGCAGCGATACGCCATCCCATCTGGTTTACACAAAGTGGGACTATCATTTGTTTTTCAACAGGAAAATGACCCAACACACCTCCAGGCTGTGTAAGAGCTATTTGAACAAGGAGAGTGATGGAGTGTTGCATCAGATGGCCAGAATATGTCGGAACTCCTTCAAGACTGTTGGAAAAGCATTTCAGGTGAAGCTGGTTGAGAGAATACCAAGAGTGTGCAAAGCTGTCATCAAGGCAAAGGGTGGCTACTTTGAAGAATCTAAAATGTATTTGCTTAACACTTCTTTGGTTACTTCATGATTCCATATGTGTTCTTTCATAGTTTTGTTGTCTTCTATTATTCTACAAACCCTTCAATGAGTAGGTGTGTCCAAACTTTTGACTGGTACTGTATATACTTCTAGTGTTCGATTTAATCCTGTGGTATATAGATAACGTCTGCTCCTCCTCTCCTTCCCTCCAGACTCCCTCCAGTCCTCTCTCGCTGTCTCCGAAGAGGAGATTCCCTCTGAGCAGCAGCACTGTAAGCAGGAGTGGAGCCTCTGTCTGGGGCAGGAAGAACCAGAGCTCACACAGATTAAAGAGGAACAGGAGGAACTCAGGACCAGTCAAGAGGAAGAGCAGCTTCAATGGCTCTTTGATGCCGAAGACTCCATATTCACTCCTCCCTGTGTGAAAAGTGAATGTGATCAGGAGGACCCACATTGGTTCTTGACTCCTCCCCAAACCCAGACTGTGGAGAACAGAGAGAGTGACTCTAAACCAGTGAATCTCAGACCTTTTGGCACTGTGACTTACCTAAAGGGTCTAGACACTTCCTGTGACACTCCAGATAATCAAAACAATGCCTCCAGCCATAACTCCGCCATCAGCAGCGACCGAGTCAGACTGAACAGCAGCCCACTATTGGATCCCAGCTCACCATTGAATCCAAACCCATCAGTGGGGGAACACTGTTTGAAGCTCAGCACCACGTCTAGAAAAATTCACTGCTGCCGTGACTGTGGTGAAGCATTTGCTCTGAAAGCTGACCTGCAGAGGCATATGACTCTAGCCAAGAAAAGACTCAGTGAATGCCACTTCTGCAATAAATGTTATAACTCCATCTGTAAACTGAAGGCCCATGTCAGACTCTGTCACGGTGGGAAAACCTGCACCTGTCCTGTTTGTGGCAAGACCTTCAAATACAAAAAAGATCTGTCCAGGCACATGAGGATTCACACAGGAGAGAAATCATTCCACTGTGGTGACTGTGGGAAAAGCTTCAGTCAGAAGGGAGACCTAAATAAGCATATACGGACTCACACAGGAGAGAAACCATTTAGCTGTCGTGACTGTGGGAAAAGCTTCAGTCTCAAGGAGAACCTAACCAAGCATACACTGACTCACACAGGAGAGAAATATTTTAGCTGTGGTGACTGTGGGAAAAGCTTCAGTCAGAAGGGGGACCTAAGTAGGCACATACTGACTCACACAGAAGAGAAGCCATTCATCTGTGGTGACTGTGGGAAAAGCTTCCGTCGTAAGGATAACCTAACAGATCATGTTCGGAGTCACACAGGGGAGAAACCATTTAGCTGTGTTGACTGTGGGAAAAGCTTCAGTGCCAAGGGGAACCTAAACGTTCATAAATTGACTCATACAGGAGAGAAACAACATGGCTGCTCAGTCTGTGGTAAAAGATTCACTAAGAAGGCTTCTCTGCTGACACATGTGAAAAACATCCACAAAGCAAGAAGACAAGACAAAAAATGAACGAAGAAAGAAAATTAGGACATAGACACAGAGAGTAGATTTGTACAATAAATGCATTATGTGGGTGGTATACTGTATCAACACAGAATAAAACAATACAAGCCCTGTGATTGTAGTGACTGCCCATTACTGCTTATCAATTATCAACCATTTAATTTTATTTTTATTTCACCTTTATTTAACCAGGTAGGCTAGTTGAGAACAAGTTATCATTTGCAACTGCGACCTGGCCAAGATAAAGCATAGCAGTGTGAACAGACAACACAGAGTTACACATGGAGTAAACAATTAACAAGTCAATAACACAGTAGAAAAAAAAGGGGAGTCTATATACATATAGACATTACATATTTGTTTTTCATAAATGAATTGCAAGAAGTCTTTATATACACACACCTCACCAAATGCATTACCATCTGTTGGGCAGTGATGAAGTCAATGTCCTATTAATTTGATGTTGAAAAGCGGTGAAGTATTCTTTAAAGAATTTACTAATAGTAGTACTATTATAACTAACAAGACTGAACTGTACCTAGGTCACCAGCAGGCAGTCCTTAACTGCGCTCTCCCTCTTGCTCCAATCAAAGAGCTGCATGTCCACAAAGTTTCAAATCCCAATCAGGAGCAGCATCCTGGGAAGAGACAGAGACAAATGTAATCTTAAAAAGCAGGCATTTACGTCAGATAGCATATCACATAGTTTTAAGTCATGTATGTTACATAAATCAAGTTCTCATCAGAACTGAAAATTCGATCTGGTCTGACCCAAGCACCATTTTGAGCGCCATCGCTCTGCTTTGAGACAACCGTGTAGGACATAAATCAATCAATGTCAGATCTTTGTTTCCACTGAATCTCCGTTTGGATATTTGGTAACAATTAGGTTGGGAAAATGTTAGCTAAATTTAGCTGAGTGCTAATGATCATCTGATCAGTACATTTTATACAAGTTAATTTTGCTCTTCACTGGCATAGTAGCCTGTCCTACTCCCAACAAAAAGCCTGTGATTTGTCTGATAACCAATGTGATTTGGTTTCAATGAATCTATCTGTATATTTGGTTAATTGATCTCTGCTCGGACAAGTGGAGGTGGTATAGCTCATTTATTCGTTTTCTCATCTATCACCGATCAGAAACATTTGCCATGCAATAATGTAGCCTGAATCATGTGTATTATTTATCTATTGACTCGCGTAGTAGCCGTGTAAGCATATACCAATCATTTTATTTTGAAAGCCTTTTAATTCAGCTTGTGTCATGCTAATGTTGCTTTTTGTGACAGGCTGAAACAACTTTAAAGATGACGACCACAAAATGTAAAATCCTCTGAAGTTCTTGCGAGGGAACAACATTATCGGTGCTTATTATCGGATGTATTAGGTTACGAAATCCGACTTTTTGGATATAATGTTAATTATAAACTGGGTGGTTCGATCCCTGAATGCTGGTTGGCTGAAAGCCGTATGGGTATGACAAAACATTTATTTTCACTGCTGTAACTACGTTGGTAGCCAGTTAATAATAGCAATAAGTTAATAATAGCAATAAGGCACCTTGGGGGTTTGTGGTATATATATGTTGAATCCAGGCACTCCACGCGAACAGCCCTTAGCCATGGTACATTGGCATATTCCACACCCCCTCGGACCTTATTGCATAAATATATGTTAGAGAAAGACCCCACTGAACGACTAATAACACGAATAATCATATTTGGCTTGGTAACATATATTTCATAAGGAAGTTCAATGTCATCACCAAAATGCGTTTTCGTGGGTGGATCCTCTCTATTTGTCTTCTTCTTCCTTTAGTACCAGCGGGTGGCGAGTCCATAAACCACCTCACAGCAACCCCATAAGGTTGGGGTTTTACTGCAAGGTACAAACCTGTTAACAGTCGATTCCTAAGTGCATTGTGTATGAGTGTGTAACAGTACAACTTTAGACCGTCCCCTCGCCCATACCCGCGCACCGCTAACTAAGCTAGCCGTTTCACATCCGTTACAAGTGCATACTGTGTTTTACGTGCACTTCACTGTTTTTCCCGTATCCCGTATTCAATAGCATTCTTAATTTCTCCTGGTAACTGCATTCTCTGGTTTAGTTAAAGCTGGTCTGTGACTTCCAGTAAAACCCATCCACATTTTGATAAACTATGAGTGAGAAAACGGTTCTAATTAGTAATGTGATGATCATTTATTGCATGAACTGAATTGGAAAACGCATTGAAACACAGATGATTATTGTTAACTCCAACAGCTTGGAGCGGATGTGGCAGCCCCCAAACACTTACTTACTTTGGGGGAGCTGGGATCCAATAGTGGGCTAGGATGCAATGGTGGGCTTCTGTCAAGTCCTACTGGGTCGCTGCTTAAGGATGAGCGGTGGCTGGAGGTATTGTTTTGATTATCTGGAGGTTCACAGGGAATGTCGAGACCTTTTAGGTTGGTCTCAGTGACAAAAGGTTTGAGATTCACTGGTTTAGAGTCACTCTCTCTGTTCTCCACAGTCTGAGTTTGGGGAAGAGTCAAGGACTGAAGTGGGTCCTCTTGATCACATTCACTTTTCACACAGGAAGGAGTGAATATGAACTCTATGATATCAGGCTCCAGCACTTGAAGCTGCTCTTCCTCCTGACTGGTCCTGAGTTCCTCTTTAATCTGTGTGAGCTCTGGTTCTTCCTGCCCTAGACTGGAGCTCCACTCCTGCTTACAGTGCTGCTGCTCAGAGGGAATCTCCTCTTCAGAGACAGCGAGAGAGGACTGGAGGGAGTCTGGAGGGAAGGAGAGGAGGAGCAGACGTTATCTATATTCCACAGAATGAAACAGAACACTTGAATTATAGATCTCTATGAACTTTACAGCCTTTAGACATGCTTGGGTGCAGATATCTAGGTATTTCCTCTCGATGACACAAGCACTATAGGGCTTGGGCTCTAATGCCTACTATGGAACACACTGCGGTCAATGTGTCCAAAAGTCCAGACACTGTAACCTTTATTAATCCACAAAGCATAGAAACTCTACATTCATATCACCCCAAAATAATTTGATCAAATACAAATGTTACACTTACTGTGCGCCCACAGATGATTTTTGCATTGCACATTTACCTGAACTACGACACTTCCTGAGCTAATATGGAAACATGGGAGGGAATTTTTAAAAAGTTGGCTCAAATCTTTTGTAATTTTTTTTTGCCATTTTAGGATGCTAATTAAGTTGTGTTGAAGGTCTCCAAAACCATATTGCAAACAAGTATAAATTGTACTTAGACCATTTCATGCTTTTCCCCTCAGCTAATCAAAAGGAAGATTCAATGTATGTCTCCAATGAAATGCATTGGAGTAGGGATGTTGAACATTCAGCCTGCTGCACAGTCATATGGAAGCTCTAGTCTAGAGCACCTGGTTAAATTGTGGTTAGGCATTTTTTTTTTACTCTGTCTATAGTTACAGTAGTAAGAAATATGTAATAGTTGTAAAAAAAAAACATCTGAGTGTGCTTGATTTAATATCATCCTAAATTGAAATAGTAAATGATTTTGACATTTAATTATTTTATATTTCGCAACATTCCCCATGGTGTTACTACATTACACAGAGTAACATTTTCACCACTGTCAAGAGAATTTTCAATCCCAATGATAATTACTAACAATCAATAGCTTTGACTAATCCCCGAGGTTTGTAAGACCATTGGTATAATAATAATTAGTCAAAGACTCAGTTTATGCAAAAGGCTAGTACAGTTTATTCAGAGAACGTTCTAAAGTCAAGAATACAAAGACATCCATTTTATAGCTGCGCACATACTTCCACACAAACAGTAGATATCCTACGCACATACATACACACAAACAGTAGGTGAGTTTTATCCTTCTCCACAGTTCTCACCACTTTGTATCACTACCCAGCCAACAGTTCCATTCCCCCGAGATTAGAGAGACCTTGAGAAGTACTCCCTGTCCTCTCCCAAGTCTCTCAGAGGCCTAGCCAGTTTGAATTGTTCTTCTGTATTTTACTAGGCACACACACACAAGCTCCTAAGCTACGCCTTGCTCAGACAGTCTGTGTTTTTCCACTATACAGATACATTGTTTAACCTGATTCCGACTAAAACTACACACATCATCAGATTATAATTTTATGAATCAATTTCATACAGTTATAAGCTTTCAGAGTGGAATTATTTTATCAACCACACAAGAATTACAGGAAATACACATTGTTTTTTTACCTCAGATTGGTGATGTTAGTATAAAAGTTTATAGTCATCACGATGACACACAATTGATTTCCTAATTCAGATCAATATCTTTGTTATTGTGCCAGTGTTTGTCATAAGCGCCTGTCGGTAATGGGACTTAGAATGCAGCTGTCATTTTCAGACCAGGGTGGCATGAAAAAATCTGGGCGCCTCTCTCATAAATATCTCTGGCCTCAATACAATACATGGACGAGGGTCAAACTATCACTCAAATGAGAGCCAACACTAGTAGCTATTTAGAAATGTATATGCAGTGATGATTCTGCGAAATTAATTAGTATAAATACTGCTGTTAAAATTGTGTTATAACTTTGTAATTATATTATTTAATTGAGCATATATATTCAGTTACTACCTATCCTGAATTATAATGCTATTTACTTTCCTCATGAGAATGGATACAGACTATACCATATAGACATACTGACAAGCTGAATGTGCTTTGTACATTAAGTTATACCAGCTCCAGTACAGAGATGAGAGACTCAGGTGACTTACTAAACATCAAAACACAATTAACAATTGAAACAATGAACACAGCAGACAAAAACAAGGTTTGACCACTCCTCAAAAATGGCTTCACTCCAGCTCCTCAAAAGAGGCAAAGGCAGTCTTTTTCTTGTTGTCAACTGCCTCCACATAAACTGTGTTCTGTTGATTATTGTTGCCGTAGCAATAGCAACAATGAAAGTGTGTCGCATTTCAACAACTGAAGCCACACGTTATGATCGTGAACTCTGAAAGAGAGGAATAACAGTAAAGTAACAAGTTATACAACTTAATTAAACACACCGATGTCACTGAAAAAACAGGGCAAATCAAAAAACGTGAACGTCAAATATATTCAATAAACAAAGAAATAAATAGTTTATTGAATCATTTCATTATTGTATACAGTGGGGGGGGGGGGGGGGGGGGGGTGTATTTAATCCCCTGCTGATATTGTACGTTTGCCCACTGACAAAGAAATTATCAGTCTATAATTTTAATGGTAGGTTTATTTGAACAGTAAGAGACAGAATAACAACAACAAAATCCAGAAAAACACATGTCAAAAATGTTAAATTGATTTGCATTTTAATGAGGGAAATACGTTTTTGACCCCTCTCAATCAGAAAGATTTCTTGCTCCCAGGTGTCTTTTATACGGGTAACGAGCTGAGGTTAGGAGCACACTCTTAAAGGGAGTGCTCCTAATCTCAGCTTGTTACCTGTATAAAAGACACCTGTCCACAGAAGCAATCAATCAGATTCCAAACTCTCTACCATGGCCAAGACCAAAGAGCTCTCCAAGGATGTCAGGGACAAGATTGTAGACCTACATCGCCAAGCAGCTTGGTGAGAAGGTGACGACAGTTGGTGCGATTATTCTCAAATGGAAGAAACACAAAATAACTGTCAATCTCCCTCGGCCTGGGGCTCCATGCAAGATCTCACCTCCTGGAGTTGAAATGATCATGAGAACGGTGAGGAATCAGTCCAGAACTACACGGGAGGATCTTGTCAATGATCTCAAGGCAGCTGGGACCATAGTCACCAAGAAAACAGTTGGTAACACACTACGCTGTGAAGGACTGAAATCTGGCAGTGCCCGCAAGGTCCCCCTGCTCAAGAAAACACATATACATGCCCGTCTGAAGTTTGCCAATAAACATCTGAATGATTCAGAGGACAACTGGGTGAAAGTGTTGTGGTCAGATGAGACCAAAATGGAGCTCTTTGGCATCAACTCAACTCGCCGTGTTTGGAGGAGGAATGCTGCCTATGACCCCAAGAACACCATCCCCACCGTCAAACATGGAGGTGGAAACATTATGCTTTGGGGGTGTTTTTCTGCTAAGGGGACAGGATAACTTCACCGCATCAAAGGGACGATGGACGGGGCCATGTACCGTCAAATCTTGGGTGAGAACCTCCTTCCCTCAGCCAGGGCATTGAAAATGGGTCGTGAATGGGTATTCCAGCATGACAATGACCCAAAACACACAGCCAAGGCAACAAAGGAGTGGCTCAAGAAGAAGCACTTTAAGGTCCTGGAGTGGCCTAGCCAGTCTCCAGACCTTAATCCCATAGAAAATCTGTGGAGGGAGCTGAAGGTTCGAGTTGCCAAACGTCAGCCTCAACCTTAATGGACTTGGAGAAGATGTGCAAAGAGGAGTGGGACAAAATCCCTCCTGAGATGTGTGCAAACCTGGTGGCCAACTACAAGAAACGTCTGACCTCTGTGATTGCCAACAAGAGTTTTGCCACCAAGTACTAAATCATGTTTTGCAGAGGGGTCAAATACTTATTTCCCTCATTAAAATGCAAATCAATTTATAACATTTTTGACATGCGTTTTTCTGGATTTTTTTGTTGTTATTCTGTCTCTCACTGTTCAAATAAACCTACCATTAAAATTATAGACTGATCATTTCTTTGTCAGTGGGCAAACGTACAAGATCAGCAGGGGATCAAATACTTTTTTCACTCACTGTATACTGTGTGTATGCTGTGTAGACTCGCTATGTGTAACTTAGGAAATGGCCGTCGGCATCAACGATACACATGTAGAGCCAGCCAAACACAAGGCATTGAAGAAACACAGAAAATCAACGATCAAATCAATTACATAACTGTCCATGTAAACCTAGCCTTCCTGCTCAAATAGGCAAATTTGTCCAAATAATATTCACTTACTGTAAGAAATTAGCTAGCTCACGTGCAAATGGGTGCTAATTAACTCTATGCTAACATCGATGCAGTAGTTGGTTATATAAAAATATACCACTGCACTGGTATGACATGAATATTAATGTACATTATGCCTTATTTTTTTTATTTTATTTAGTTTATTGCATAAATAATAATATTACACATCAATACAGGGACAATCCTGTGAATACAATGAAAAAAATGAAATAATAGAACACCAGGCAAACCCCCCCGAAGAAAGAATAATTCAGGACATCATTAATATGTGACAAGGCAATGAGACATTAATAGACCTGACTTTGAATCATTTATCCTACTTTTTAAGTTTCACAAGTTTGAGGGTTTATAAAATTGTTAAAATAAAAAAAATTCACCTTTACTTAACAAGGTAGGCTAGTTGAGAATAAGTTCTCATTTACAACTGCGACCTGGCCAAGATAAAGCAAAGCAGTGCGACACAAACAGAGTGTGGTAACAGAGTTACACATGGAATAAACAAAACACAATAGAAAAATAGTTAAATGAAAAGAAAAATATACATATTTTTTCCACCCCATTTACATTTGTGAATATAATATAATAGTTATGATCGGAATAACAAAGATGAGCATAATGCCATTTCACATCAAAAGGTAAACAGTTGAAGTCGGAAGTTTACATACACTGTTGGAGTCATTAAAACTCATTTTTCAACCACTCCACAAATTTCTTGTTAACAAACTATATTTTGCAAGTTGATTAGGACAGCTTGGAAAATTCCAGAAAATAATGCCATGGCTTTAGAAGCTTCTGATAGGCTAATTGACATCATTTGAGTTAATTGGATGACTGTGTATGTATTTCAAGGCCGACCTTCAAACTCAGTGCCTCTTGTCGTAGCAGAATCAGAATTAGTTAGGTAACATTGATAAATAAGATGTTTTATCTACTTTCATAAATATGCTTATGTGGTAAAAGTCACTTGGGGCCCAGAGAGGGGAGAGGTCAGGATTGTCTTCATATGTGAGGGTATCTGTTAAACCATGTGAAGGGCTCCACAATGTCTGTACACCAGTCACTCCCTACTTTTCCCATTGGGGGGAGGAGTATGGCAGTGTCTGGAACCATTGTATGTCCCCTCTGATGTCAAAACTTGTCTTTCATAGTATATGACCTAGAGGCTCACTCCTCTCAGGGAGCTTGTCCAGGGGTGGGTTGTATTTGAGATGAGAGTATCTAGAATTGACAATTGATATATGTCATTGGATGAGGTAATGTTTTGGTAATATGAAGTACCAAGAACGAGAAGTAGAACCTTGTCTTAGAGAGCAAACTGAACGATAATGTATAGCTAATGCCGTCTGGTGTCGTGTCTTTACTATCATTAAATTGAAGACTTAGTTTTTATCAAAGATTCCTGTAATTAGTATTACGCTATTAAACTGAATAATCATGTAACTGTAATTAACTAGGAAGTTGGGGCACCAAGGAAAGTATTCAGATTAAAGTTATAATTTCCCAATATAACCTTTCAGATATTTTCATATCTGATCAATAGTCTTCTGATTAATGATTTATTTAAACTCACGTTAGTCTCATTCTAAACGTCGTAAATTGTTGGTTATCTGCACGAACCCAGTCTTCACTATGAGTCATCCATACATCAATTGTCTTAAATATTTTTTTTATTACTAACTAAGTAATACACAGAAATGCCTAAACAAACAAACAAACATGGTAAATGTGGTTACATGAAATGTTAGGAAAATGTGCCCTAGTGGGCTGAACCGGCATGGCGGCTTGTTAGACAAAGGAGAAGTGGGGGTCGACTAAGAAGTCACTACAGAGTTAATAATTATAACAATTGAAATGCTAATCCTTTACACATGAACACTCACTCATTCGGGAACAATTGCAATGAATCAATATATTTACGCTCAGATTTTTTTTTGCAGACCTCCACAAGTCTTGTTCATCCTTGGGAGCAATTTCCAAATGCCTGAAGATACCATATTCATCTGTACAAACAATAGTACGACAGTATAAACACCATGGGATCACTCAGCCGTCATGCCGCTCAGGAAGCTTACCAGAAACATTTGACCCACTGAGCAGCAAAAGGGGGACAAGGAGGTGGAGACTTTCTTGTTTCGTCTTTCTTTTATCGTCTTTGTACTGTCTTGTTAAAAATAACGCCGTCTTGTAACTGCTGTGAAAGAAAATAATTTGTCCTCACAGTTAATCAACACTAATCCATTGAACAAGTTTACAGGTTAAAGAAACCAAAAGGATATTTTATAATTTGAGTGAACTATCAGTCATTCTAGCAGTGACTCAATGATTATGTCCACAGAGTAGGAAAGGCTCACCTATGAAAATTATCACAGAAATCAGGCATACCAGTCCAGGCAAGGTCAGATGAATCCAAGTCCAACAGCCTGATAAGATTCATCACAGGTTAAATATAATATAGTATTACATTCACACAGGGGATCTACTCCTAACATTTGAACAGAAATGTCCTGTAAAAACTTGCTCTGTTTAAGTCATCTGTAGGTGTCTTCTAACTAGGCTGTTTTTCTGACCATCTTTTGCTTTTAGTTATTTTGCATCACTTTGTGACTGGTGCTGATGTATAGGGCTTTATATATTGGATTGATTGATTGATCGATCTCACCTGGGCCGATAATGCTCTTGTGGATGTACAGACCTTGCAGGGAGACGTGTGACACTCTACAGGAATATATTGCGCACCCCGAGTCCTGAGGGGAGGGCCGCAGCCAGACGAAGGCTGCCACAGAGTGAGTATTGTCATGATGTTGGAGGTGACTAGAGCGCAAGATGTTCCCCAGCTTCTCAGGCCGTTGACCACTGCTAGTCTCCTTGAAAAGGTCAATCTCCACATCCAGGGGGTAAAAGCCATTAGCCTCACACACTACGCTGGGGATCTGCTCCTCCTTTGTGGTCAAGGAAACATCAGGAGGCTCTGAGGGAGAAGAGTGAAACACAAAAGATGGGCATCTAGTGTCTGCCATGCACCTGTGTGATTATTTAAAGTTGCACTTCCTCAAGTCATTAAGACATTTTCAATGATTTCAATTCACTTCCTGATTTGACTGAATTGAAAACTAAATTGACCCCAACACAGTGAGCTGCCTCCCTCATACCCCCAGAGGTCTCACCTATGATGTGCAGCGCAATGTCCACACTCCCGTTGAGTGGGGGTACGCGGACAGAACACACGTACGTCCCCTCACTGCTCACCTTGGTGATGGGCACAGTCAGGGAGGCATCCCCCCCGGCAATGCCCTTCACTGCCACCCCGCTGCCCTCTGTCTGACCTGAGTGGCTGGAGTAGCTGAACAGCTTGGTCCGGCGCCCTCCGCGCCGCTGAAAATGCCACTCGACTGTAAGGTGAGGGACCTTATGGTCCACGGCAAACTGACAGTGCAGGGTCGTCTCTTTCTGCAGGCCCACCCGCACGGATGGAGAGCGGGTCATAAGCACCATCACAGCTACATAAAGACAGGCCACAGGGAGAGTGTGAGGAAGGTAAGGGCAATAGAGGAGAGGTACACAGACAGACCTTAGGTTGGACCACTGCCATACATACCTGTATAAAATCATAGACATAAGAGTATATGTTAAAGTGTATGCTGTATTTGTATGTACACTGCTCAAAAAAATAAAGGGAACACTTAAACAACACAATGTAACTCCAAGTCAATCACACTTCAGTGAAATCAAACTGTCCACTTAGGAAGCAACACTGATTGACAATAACTTTCACATGCTGTTGTGCAAATGGAATAGACAACAGGTGGAAATTATAGGCAATTAGCAAGACACCCCCAATAATGGAGTGGTTCTGCAGGTGGTGAACACAGACCACTTCTCAGTTCCTATGCTTCCTGGCTGATGTTTTGATCACTTTTGAATGCTGGTGGTGCTTTCACTCTAGTGGTAGCATGAGACTGAGTCTACAACCCACACAAGTGGCTCAGGTAGTGCAGCTCATCCAGGATGGCACATCAATGCGAGCTGTGGCAAGAAGGTTTGCTGTGTCTGTCAGCGTAGTGTCCAGAGCATGGAGGCACTACCAGGAGACAGGCCAGTACATCAGGAGACGTGGAGGAGGCCGTAGGAGGGCAACAACCCAGCAGCAGGACCGCTACCTCCACCTTTGTGCAAGGAGGAGCAGGAGGAGCAATGCCAGAGCCCTGCAAAATGACCTCCAGCAGGCCACAAATGTGACAGAGTCTGGAGACGCCGTGGAGAACGTTCTGCTGCCTGCAACATCCTCCAGCATGACCTGTTTGGCGGTGGATCAGTCATGGTGTGGGGTGGCATTTCTTTGGGGGGATGCACAGCCCTCCATGTGCTCGCCAGAGGTAGCCTGACTGCCATTAGGTACCGAGATAAGATCCTCAGACCCCTTGTGAGACCATATGCTGGTGCGGTTGGCCCTGGGTTCCTCCTAATGCAAGACAATGCTAGACCTCATGTGGCTGGAGTGTGTCAGCAGTTCCTGCAAGAGGAAGGCATTGATGCTATGGACTGGCCCGTCCGTTCCCCATACCTGAATCCAATTGAGCACATCTGGGACACCATGTCTCGCTCCATCCACCAACGCCACGTTGCACCACAGACTGTCCAGGAGTTGGCGGATACTTTACACACACACACACACACTTCTGAGCCTCATTTTGACTTGTTTTAAGGACATTACATCAATGTTGGATCAGACCCTAGTGTGGTTTTCCACTTTAATTTTGAGTGTGACTCCAGATCCAGACCTCCATGGGTTGATAAATTTGATTTCCATTGATAATTTTTGTGTGATTTTGTTGTCAGCACATTCAACTATGTAAAGAAAAAAGTATTTAATAAGAATATTTCATTCATTCAGATCTAGGATGTGTTATTTTAGTGTTCCCTTGATTTTTTTGAGCAGTGTATGTCCACAATACAAAAGAAATCCATTGGTCTGCACCATACCTGAGGCGCTTATTTTTTCTTTAACTCCGATGGTGAGCCAGCTGAAGAAGTCTGGCTGGTGGGCCGACATGGTCGTGGCAGGGGTGACTCTGAGAAAGGAGGTGATGTTGAAGAGGCCTGCGGTGTGCCGCAGTGTGCAGGTGAACCAGATGTCGTGCCCCATTCCTCCCAGGCTTGGCCAGCGCACACGGCTCATCCCTTTGCTGTACCTGTGGATGTCACACTGCAGTCGATCCACCGGACCCTCCACAAACTTCCTCATATCCACCTTAGATGCTGGGGAAGATACATCTGGGTTAGAATTCCAACAAATACAAGTAGCAGAAAAACAATGACTTTGTATCTAAGTTGTTTCTCTTACTCAGGGTTGTTGTGGTAGAAAATGTGTGGATAATCCCAGAGCCCTACACTCTTTGAAAAGGGTTCCAAAAGGGTTATTTGGCTGTCCCCATAGGACCGTGGTGGCCAACAGGGCGACGATGAAGCCAACGATAAAGGCTTTCGCTCCTTTTCCCCCCGCTATTGGCATTAGGTGCAATTGATTCAGATGACCTGCGCACCGGGTAAGCAACACGTTCCCATTTTTAACCGTTTAATGTCACACCGGGTATGTGTGTCTAAATCGAGTGTGCCTACTGCGCTGGCCAATTATTTGACAGTGTCTCTGTGGTCATGGTTTTAAATGTTTAATTCAGCACTGTCACTGTTTTTAATCAACACTATTACAAAACAAACTATTCTCTGTACTTCCACTCACGCTACAATGTACAGTGCCTTGCGAAAGTATTCGGCCCCCTTGAACTTTGCGACCTTTTGCCACATTTCAGGCTTCAAACATAAAGATATAAAACCCTATTTTTTTGTGAAGAATCAACAACAAGTGGGACACAATCATGATGTGGAACGACATTTATTGGATATTTCAAACTTTTTTAACAAATCAAAAACTGAAAAATTGGGCGTGCAAAATTATTCAGCCCCCTTAAGTTAATACTTTGTAGCGCCACCTTTTGCTGCGATTACAGCTGTAAGTCGCTTGGGATATGTCTCTATCAGTTTTGCACATCGAGAGACTGAATTTTTTCCCCATTCCTCCTTGCAAAACAGCTCGAGCTCAGTGAGGTTGGATGGAGAGCATTTGTGAACAGCAGTTTTCAGTTCTTTCCACAGATTCTCGATTGGATTCAGGTCTGGACTTTGACCATTCTAACACCTGGATATGTTTATTTTTGAACCATTCCATTGTAGATTTTGCTTTATGTTTTGGATCATTGTCTTGTTGGAAGACAAATCTCCGTCCCAGTCTCAGGTCTTTTGCAGACTCCATCAGGTTTTCTTCCAGAATGGTCCTGTATTTGGCTCCATCCATCTTCCCATCAATTTTAACCATCTTCCCTGTCCCTGCTGAAGAAAAGCAGGCCCAAACCATGATGCTGCCACCACCATGTTTGACAGTGGGGATGGTGTGTTCAGGGTGATGAGCTGTGTTGCTTTTACGCCAAACATAACGTTTTGCATTGTTGCCAAAAAGTTCAATTTTGGTTTCATCTGACCAGAGCACCTTCTTCCACATGTTTGGTGTGTCTCCCAGGTGGCTTTTGGCAAACATTAAACAACACTTTTTATGGATATCTTTAAGAAATTGCTTTCTTCTTGCCACTCTTCCATAAAGGCCAGATTTGTGCAATATACGACTGATTGTTGTCCTATGGACAGAGTCTCCCACCTCAGCTGTAGATCTCTGCAGTTCATCCAGAGTGATCATGGGCCTCTTGGCTGCATCTCTGATCAGTCTTCTCCTTGTATGAGCTGAAAGTTTAGAGGGACGGCCAGGTCTTGGTAGATTTGCAGTGGTCTGATACTCCTTCCATTTCAATATTATCGCTTGCACAGTGCTCCTTGGGATGTTTAAAGCTTGGGAAATCTTTTTGTATCCAAATCCGGCTTTAAACTTCTTCACAACAGTATCTCGGACCTGCCTGGTGTGTTCCTTGTTCTTCATGATGCTCTCTGCGCTTTTAACGGACCTCTGAGACTATCACAGTGCAGGTGCATTTATACGGAGACTTGATTACACACAGGTGGATTGTATTTATCATCATTAGTCATTTAGGTCAACATTGGATCATTCAGAGATCCTCACTGAACTTCTGGAGAGAGTTTGCTGCACTGAAAGTAAAGGGGCTGAACAATTTTGCACGCCCAATTTTTCAGTTTTTGATTTGTTAAAAAAGTTTGAAATATCCAATAAATGTCGTTCCACTTCATGATTGTGTCCCACTTGTTGTTGATTCTTCACAAAAAAATACAGTTTTATATCTTTATGTTTGAAGCCTGAAATGTGGCAAAAGGTCGCAAAGTTCAAGGGGGCCGAATACTTTCGCAAGGCACTGTATGAGTAGCCAAGTGTATCGATAGCCCTGCATTTGTACTATTATTAGCAGCTCACGTGTTTATTTTAATATCGAGGAATATTTCACATTCTCTTGTCAAAGGAACGACAGAAGTTTGTGCATGAGGCAGATGTGGTGCTACTCCAGTTTCGCCATTGTTTGGAAGACGGTGTCCCCCCGCTCTGTTCAGTCTCACCGGAGGCCTCTCCTTAGACTAATGGCGTGTTCATAAAAACTGGAAACTCAGAAATGCCAGATTTCAGTGTGTTCAAGACAACTGGGAAGACGGGGGGAAAAAAGTGATCCTACTGGGAAAAAATAGTTTTGAAAGGTCATCTAACTCGGAATTCAAGTTGGAACCTCGGGCATCTTTCATGAGCTCCGACTTTCCGACCTTGAAGATCACTAACGTCTAGATATGAACACCCCCATCAGTCCAGTAAAATAAAAAGCTAATTATTTACATTTATGCTACGCAAGTGCTACAACAACTGATCTATTTTGTTATCAAAGCTTGAGTTTTGAAATATAATATGGTCTAAGAATAACAATATTGCCAGGCATAGAGCTAATATGCTGTGATCACATATATTAGTCCTACAGCCCAAACATAATGCCTACAGAACAGTTTATAGGTTAATGTTATTTTGTTTAAAATTCAAATTTAAAAAAAATCAGAGCAGTGATCTTGACTCCTCATAAAAGGTTTGTGAACACTGCCATAGGACTAGGAGAACCCTTTTTGGTTTCAGATACAACTCTTTTGGCTTCTGTGTAGAACCCTCTGGGGAAAGGGTTCTAACTGGAACCAAAAAGGGTTCTTCAAAGGGTTGTTATATAGGGAAAGACAGAAAAAGGTGCTAAGAATGTATAAACCATACCAATCGCTCTGGATAAACCCTAATGCAAAACACACAGCGTAATAGGTGGGTAAAGTAATGACAAAACAAAGTATTTCAGTTTAGGCTCCACGGATCTGACTCACCTGCAACAAGGAATGTGATTGAGTCAGACAACAAAGCGCTGTTCCCCGAGTTGTCAAACTGCAACACGGCATCTCTGTAGCTGTTATTACTTTCAATGTGTCCCTCAGCATTTGTCCATACATACTCATCTGTCAGTCGACAGCGCAGCCATTGCACCTGTAGGAATCCTAGCACACCTGGGAAGAATATAGAATGGTGCTGAGCGATTAAACGGCATTTCATTTCGGTTGTTTTATGTATGGTTAGTAAACAAGTAGGCCTAATTTACTAATTTACCGACGTTGGATTAATTACTTGAAATCCATTTAGATTTTTTGTTCAGCGCAGAAACGTAGTAATTAACCATAAAAAACACAATTCATTGCGGCAGTTTATTCCTGCTCAAACGGATCAGAGAGGAAAGAGGCGAAGCGAGAGGTTTCACTCTCGGCAAAATCTGTCCAAAACAAACCCAATGGGTTTCCCATGGGTTTCTACCTAGTTTGTCGCATGCCTTCCCGTCTTTGGGACAACGCCTCCCATTGTTAGGGCGGAGACATGAGCGTCTCGTTATTATATAATGATATATAACTATGTTACTATATAATGATCTTTGGACGTAAGGTTAGCGATACACACAGACCGTCTGAAAGAGGAATGAAAGAGCGTCTGAAAGAGGAATGTACACAACACAACGAGAAGGACAGAGACAGTTCGTGAAAGTATGATTTATCTACTTTGAAGAACTAGTCAAATGATTTCTTGAGACAACTCTGCAGCATAATTAGGCAGGCTAGCTAAATAGGATAACTACGGTATGGGGAGGACATCATGTTAGATGGCCAGGCTGGGTGACTGTTACTGTCTTGAGCAGAGTTGATTACTTTAAGGAATGACAAATAATAAAGTCACCAAAGAAAAACTAGTAATATACACAAAATAAATATTGTATTATTTCATAGTCATTTCCTATTTTGCTATTGATGTCTACCCAATGTTTTGGCAATTGAATGTTCATTATTTTCATTTAAATGCTCTATTTTATAATGCATTTTACGTTTTTTAAAATCGAAAACCATGATATATTTTTTTAAATAATCAACAAACCGACCTAAAAAAACAAACAGTAATCGCTCAACACTAATAGGGAGGTTGTGAACCGCCACAACAGGGATGAAAGATAGAATAAAGGGTAAACAGAAAATAATAATATTAATAACATAATATATGTTCTAATTTACCTGCATATGGAATTAAACAAAGGAGAACAGTGAAGATTTTCATGTTGTTCAATATCTCCTCTCTCGTTGCAAATGAAACAAGTTAAACTAGTTTTAGAAGTTTTACTTTCATTTCTACCACCATAGTGTGCATAGCATAGATAGATTGAACCTAGATCTTTGGCTAGAGGCAGAGCGTCATAAATTGTGCGACTTTACGGAAGACGGCGAGGATACACTGTGGAACAACGGAAAAAGGTATATGTGGAATGGCCAGACTGATAGGGAACATTTAGCCAATGTATTATGTTTTTATAAGGTAGTTAAAAAAATAAAACCATTAGTTAGCAAATGTGTGTGTGAATTATTATATGCATGTGGTTGGTAAGCTTTACTTTCCCAGTAGTACGTGCATTTGAACACTAGCTAGCTAGTAGTAGCGACAACCAGGCTGTTTGCAACAGAAGTAAAAACACACGACCAATGTCCAGCGAATATTTAACACCGTCAAATGAGAAGAATGACGTTGCCAGTGCCACTGAGAATAAGGATGGACAGAGCAGTGCTAATAATGGAGAAACCGAGACTCTTTCAAAAAAACAGAGGAAGAAGCTTATGAGGCACCAGAAATGGGAGGAGGAGAGGAACCTTCGTAAGTAAGTAGCTAACTAGGTATACGTTACTGTTTTAAGTGTTAAGTAATGTTTTCAATAAAAACTTCCCCTGATGCATTCACTTAGGCTACTTCTTTGTGATTATGTACATAGTGACCAATTATTGACTTAACAGTAAGACATCATCATACTGCTTACAAAAATTAACAACAACAGAATTCAACTCTACATAGATTGCCACTATTGACTTATGGCAAGTTGTGCCTTGAAGCATGCCCACATGATACATTTTTTATGTTGACTGTAACCACTGATAAATCCACGATAATTGAGAAATTCAATAAGCATTTTTCTATGGCTGGCCATGCTTTCCACCTGGCTACAACTACCCCGGTCAACAGATCTGCACCACCCACAGCAACTTGCCCAAGCCTCCCCCATTTCTCCTTCACCCAAATCCAGATAGCTGATGTTTTGAAAGAGCTGCAAAATCTTTACCCCTACAAATCAGCTGGGCTAGACAATCTGAACCCTTTCTTTCTAAGATTATCTGCCGCAATTGTTGCAACCCCCTGTTCAACCTCTTGTATCATCTGAGATGCCCAAAGATTGGAAAGCTGCCGCGGTCATCCCCCTCTTCAAAGGGGGAGACACTAGACCAAAGGTGTTACAGACCTTTATCTATCCTACCCTGTTCTTCTAAGGTTTTTGAAAGCCAAGTTAACAAACAGATCACCGACCATTTCGAATTCCACGGTAACTTCTCCGCTATGCAATCTGGTTTCCGAGCTGGTCATGGGTGTACCTCAGCCACGTTCAAGGTCCTAAACGATATCATAACCGCCATCGATAATAGACAATACCGTGCAGCTGTATTCATCAACCTGGCCAAGGCTTTTGGCTCTATCAATCACCATATTTTTATCGGCAGACTCAACAGCCTTGGTTTCTCAAATGACTGCCTCCCCTGGTTCACCAACTACTTCTCAGAGTTCAGTGTGAAATCAGAGGGCCTGTTGTCCGGACCTCTGGCAGTCTCTATGGGGGTGCCACATGATTCAATTCTCGGGCCGACTCTTTTCTCTGTATACATCAATGATGTCGCTCTTGCTGCTGGTGATTCTCTGATCCACCTCTACGCAGACAACACCATTCTGTATACTTCTGGCCCTTCTTTGGCACTGTGTAACCTCCAGACGAGCTTCAATGCCATACAACTCTCTTTCCGTGGCCTCCAACTGCTCTTAAATGCAAGTAAAACAAAATGCATGCTCTTCAACAGATCGCTGCCCCCGCCTGTCCAGCATCACTACTCTGGACGGTTCTGACTTAGAATATGTGGACTATTACAAATACCTAGGTGTCTGGTTAGACAGTAAACTCTCCTTCCAGACTCCCATTAAGCATCCCCAATCCAAAATTTAAAAATAGGTTTCCTATTTCGCAACAAAGCATCCTTCACTCATGCTGCCATACATACCCTCTTAAAACTGACCATCCTACCGATCCTTGACTTCGGCGATGTCATTTACAGAATGGCCTCCAACACTCTACTCAGCAAATTGGATGCAGTCTATCAGTGCAATCTGTTTTGTCACCAAAGCCTCATTCTATCCACCACTGTTACTTGTATGCTCTCTTTGGCTGGCCCTCGCTTCATATTCATTGCCAAACCCACTGGCTCCAGGTCATCTATAAGTCTATGCTAGGTAAAGCCCCACCTTATCTCAGCTCACTGGTCACCATAGCATCCCCCACCCGTAGCATGCGCTCCAGCAGCTTTATATTTCACTGGTCACCCCCAAAGCCAATTCCTCCATTGGCCTGCCTTTCCTTCCAGTTCTCTGCTGCCAATGACTGGAATGAATTGTAAAAATCACTGAAGCTGGAGAATCATATCTCCCTCACTAACTTTAAGCACCATCTGTCAGAGCAGCTCACAGATCATTGCACCTGTACATAGCCCATCTGTAAATAGACCATCCAACTACCTCATCCCCACATTGTCCCCCCCTCTTTGCACCCCAGTATCTCTACTTGCACATTCATCTTCTGCACATCTATCACTCCAGTGCTTAATTTCTAAATTGTAAGTAGTTCGCCACTACGGCCTATTTATTGCCATACCTCCCTAATCTCACTTAATTTGCACACATTGTATATATATTTTTTTCTATTGTGTTATTGACTGTACTTTTTGGTTATTCCATGTGTAACTCTGTTTGTGTCGCACTGCTTTGCTTTATCTTGGCCAGGTCGCAGTTGTAAATGAGAATTTGTTCTCAACTGGCCTGCCTGGGTAAATAAAGGTGAAATAAAAAATATTGTCTGATCTTTTATAGTGTCATGAAATCCTTCCATTTTAATACATTTTTGTTTTTGGTGTGCTACCCAGGCAGAAGCGAAAGGAGAAGAGGCAGAAGAGGAGCCTTGAGAGGAAGAATCAGGGGGAGGAGGGAGGGGAGTTTGAGGGCCGGAAGCGTTTGAGGAAAGAGGTGACACCCAGTAGCCCCCTGAGACTGGTGATAGACTGCAGCTTCGACAACCTCATGATGTTTAAGGTGGGCTGTCAGGGCCCCTGTGGTCAGTAGGGCACAATTTTGTGGAATGTCCTGATAGAAAAATATTATGTAGAACAGACATTAATCTCAGACATGTAGAGTAAAGAATCATGACATTTCTGTTTGTCTGCAATGTTCCATGTAAATACAAGAAAGGCACAGTATTGAATCCTGTGTTTATGTATTGTCTCCCCTGTGTAGGATGTTAGGAAGCTCCATAAACAAATCCAGAGATGTTATTCAGTTAACAGACGAGCGGCGCACCCTGTTCAGGTCAGTCTACCTGCCCCACAGGACATTGCCATCATCGTCATCCCCTGCAGCATCAACCTCCACTGAAGTCGAGTGATTCAAGACTCAAGTGGTGTATTTTCTCTCTTCTCCTAGTTTTATTTAACCAGCCTTGGTGGACAGCTGAAGCAAAACATGGATAAGACTGATGAAGGATGGGTTAACTGGAAGGTGAGTGTACAAAGTCTGTTAGTTTGAATACGCACACAGGCAATGCATGTTGAAATGACCAAGGGAAATACAGAGCGGTGTGTTTTTCACAGGTACGCTGCGCGTGATGCACTGCGTTTGCGTATATACCGATAGGGAGTAATGTAAATCCTCTGTCTAGTGAGAGTTTCCATATTTAAACTTCTGGTGAAAGGTAGGCAATAATCTTGTCTAGTGGGACAACATATCTAGTCTGTGTTTTGAGCTGAGTGCTGGGTGCAACTGAATGCATTCACAAGTCAACGCCTCTCCCAAACACATTCCATCAGATGCCAACCCATTATATTTGGGGGCGATTTAACCCATTTGAATATCCCACTACTGAGGGATGTAATCTGGGTGGTTAAAGAGAGCTGTATAACTGGAGGAAGAGGAAGGTGTCATTTGTCCGTAGGACTTCTATAGCTGAAGAAGGAAAGTCTGCAAATTACATCAACACCTGGTACCTTCTGTGTGTGTGTCCGGGGCAGGATATAACGGTCAAAACAGAGGCGTACCATGAGGTGGTGGTCAAGGAGGAGCTGGTGTACTTGACCTCTGACTCTCCCAATGTGCTGACAGAGCTGGATGAAACCAAGGCCTATGTCATCGGAGGCCTGGTGGACCACAACCACCACAAGGTCTGTACCACAATTACCTAGAATATTTAGAAGATATGTTCGATTGCCACAGGACACCAAAAATATAAATATTTTTATCTAACAGATTGGGTGTGTTGACCAGGAGGTCAAGATGTCCAGTTCCAAATCGCCCCTCTACCCCTAGACACTTCGCGTAGATCTGAGACCATTAAATGGAGCCCTCTTCAGGTCCCATGTTTCTCAGTTGTTGGTCTGACCTTTAACCTTGTCCTATAGGGCATCACCTTTAAACGGGCTCAGGAGCTGGGGATTGACCACGCACAGCTCCCACTGAACAGCTTTGTCAAGATGAATAGCCGCAAAGTGCTGGCGGTCAACCACGGTGAGGAACTATCCTAATGATTTACCCGTCAAGATATGACACCAACTCCATTTACTGTGGCCTAGTCATGTGGTATTGACCCTTATGAAATGATTTTTTACAGAGCATTAGTGGTCCACTACATGACCAAAAGTATGTGGACACCTGCTCATCAAACATCTCATTCCAAAATCATGGACAATAATAAGTTGGTCCCCCCTTTTGCTGCGATAACAGCCTCCACACGTCTGGGAAGGCTTTCCACCAGATGTTGAAACATTGCTGCAGAGGCTTTCTTCCATTCAGCCACAATAGCATTTGTGAGGTCAAGCACTGATGTTGGGCGATACGGTCGGGCTAGTAGTCTACTTTCCAATTCATCCCAAAGGTGTTCGATGGGGTTGAGGTCAGGGCTCTGCGCAGGCCAGTCAAATTCTTCCACACCGTTATAAAACCATTTCTGTAAGGACCTCGCTTTCTGCATGGGGGTATTGTCATGCTGAAACAGGAAAGGGCCTTCCCCAAACTGTTTCCACCAAGTTGGAAGTACAGAATCATCTGGAATATCATTGTGTTCTGTAGCTTTAAGATTTCCCTTCACTGGAACTAAGGGGCCTAGCCCAAACCATGAAAGACAGCCCCAGAGCATTATTCCTCCTCCACCAAACTTTACAGTTGGCAAAATGCATTCAGGCAGGTGGCATTCTCCTGGCATCTGCCAAACCATGATTAGTCCGTGGGACTGCCAGATGGTGAAGCGTGATTCATCACTCCAGAGAACGCGTTTCCAGTGCTCCAGAGTTCAACGGAGGCGAGCCTTTACACCACTCCAGCCGACTCTTGGCATTGCGCATGGTGAAATTAGGCTTGTGTGTGGCTGTTCGGCCATGGAAACCCATTTCATAAAGCTCCCAACAAACCGTTCTTGTGCTGACGTTGCTTCCAGAGGAAGTTTGGAACTCGGTAGTGAGTGTTGCAACTGAGGACAGAGGATTTATACGTGCTTCAGCACTCAGTGGTCCCATTCTTTGAGCTTGTGTGGCCTACCATTTTGCGGCTGAGCCGTTGTTGCTCTTTTGAGTTTCCACTATACAATAACAGCGCTTACAGTTGACCGGGTCGTCTCTAGCAGGGCAAAACATTTTATGAAACTGACTTGTTGGAAAGGTGGCATCCTATGACGGTGCCATGTTGAAAGTCACAGCTTTTCAATAAGGCCATTCTACTGCCAATGTTTGTCTATGGTGATTGTATAGCTGTGTGCTCGATTTTATACACGTCAATAACGGGTGTGGCTGAAATGGCCAAATCCACTTATTTGAAGGGGTGTCCACATACTTCTGTATATGAAGTTTATGTGATAGAATTAATGTGCTCAGGTTTTATTTATGAATTTCTAAGTGTTTGTGTTCCCTGGCACAGTGTTTGAGATCATACTGGTGTACCTGGAGAAAGGGAACTGGCAGGAAGCCTTCTTCACTGTCTTGCCTCTAAGGAAAGGGGCCATTCCCCTGGGCCAGGAGGGCATAGCCACGGAGGATGAGGAGGAATCTGACAGAGACACAGAGACGGTCACACCGAACACAACGGGCAACGAACAGGACCAACAGTAGAACGTACGGGGATGACAGGACACACTGCAGTTGGAAGACGCCCCTAAATATGAGTGCAGCATAGCTGTGTCCTAATACGAATTATCGATTGCAAAATGGTTGATTTAGTGAGTTTTGTATTTATTTTGCCGAATTATAGATCTTTTTTTTTGTCTATGTTTTAATAACATAAAATGTATGTTTTCAGCTTTATTTAATGGAAGATATTTTACTTGGAGTGCTTATATTAAGTGAACAAGTCATACATATCTGCAGTTCTATGTTCTACCTTCAGACCTATTCTTGATGCTCTGCAGCAAGCCTTGTTTCATTAAAATGTTTTAAAAAATATATACTTACACAGCAGACTGGTATTACTGGAATAAAAATATTCTCCATATGTAAAAATGACTATTGTTACACAGGTCAGTCCCTTGATGGGAGACCAGATGCTGCTGGAAGTGGTGTTGGAGGGCCAGTAAGGAGGCACTCTTTCCTCTGGTCTAAAAAAAAATATCCCAATGTAAAAAAGGGTTAAAATAAAATATTTGGTTATTCTACAGGAGAATCACTGCTCTAGTAGTATACAGTAGTGCCTACTACCCTCTTGTGGCCAAGGAAAGATAATGCACCTAAAATAATTGGGTTGAAACCGGAAGTTTCAGACGCCATGGAAACACATGACGCTGACCTATGCTGCTACATTACTAGCTAGCTAGCATCAAACGAATAGCGTCACCATCAAACTGTTGAAATTAATGTCTCGGAAAGCAATGAAAGTGGTAGTTGACTTACAGTTTAGAGCGGTAAGACATTTTTGTTAATGCAACCAGCTAGCGACCTGCTTCCCAGGTAGTAGTTTACTTGTGGAGCGTCGTGTACAGTGGTGCATATAAATTGGCTGTCTTGAGACTTAACTCAACTGTCTCTGTTCAAACACATGCATATCTAGCTAACTTCAGTTTGTAAGCTTTCATGCAAGATCTATACATAACAGTAATGACATTCGGTGATATATTTGTGGGATCTACCCACTGTTAAGATTTTGCCAGGCTAGATACTTTTGATTTGCAGTTATTATGTAGCCTTGAGTGTATTGATACTACTGCCTATGCTATGAGGCCAGAGCTTTTATGGCACCACAGATGGTCATCATCGGAGAATTGTTGGTTCAAACCCCAATTTGGATCTTGCTTTTCAATCGCTACATTAAACATGGTGAACGTGTATCTGAAAACCCGGTGTTGTTCATGACACCATAACCAGTTATTTATTACATTTCAGGTATCATGCCCTGGTGTGCATTTGCCAGCCAAGGATGACATCTACCTCAGTGTGTGCTTCATGAGCCAATACCGCAAGTCTGTGTGTCTCCCCCCTGTCTTCCCTCTCCTGTTTCGAGAGAAGATGCGATTTGAGAAAGTGGGTTAATGTGACGCGTCTCTTCCTGGTGATTCCAAACCAAGTATGGCCTAACCCCTCTCCTGACGAGCTATCAGGAGTGCAGGCTTTTGTTCTACCCCAGCTCTTGCAAAGTATAAACTAATCAGCTTTTCATCTGGGGGCTTGATTTGTTGACTTAGAGCAGGGCTGGAACAAAAGCCTAAATTCCCTGTAGCTCTCTTGGATGCCAGGAGGTTGACACCATGCAGCGGTTCTATAAACTAGTAACAGATCAATTCTAAAATGGGAATGAACAAGATGTTCTAAATGAGATTTGTTCAGTTTCTGTTCACATCCAGGTGTTCCACTATGCTGTTGACCCAGGAGATGTTGCAGAGATGCTGGAATGTATGTTATATTTGATATACCTGTTGGCCAGTGGAGGCTGGTGGGGGGAGCTATAGGAGGATGGGCTGATTGTAATGGCTGGAATGGAATAAATGGAACAGTATCAAACAGAAACCACGTTTGACCAGCCATTCCGATGAGCCCGTCCTCCTATAGCTCCTTCCACCAGCGTCCGCTGCTGTAGGCCTATTTGATTAATTTTGCTACTACAATGTTGCATGCTCATATTCAACGACTGTGTGTTTGCTTATTTTTCCCCCCAGATGAAACGGTCAAAGTTGAATTGGTACAGTTGATTCCCCCAGGTGCAGTAATCTTCAAAATGTTTAGAAATGACTTTGGTCAAAATTTGTAAGCTAAGTGTTTAACTTTAACATGATACAGACACAGTCTAATACAGTGGTCCCCACCCCAGTCATCATGTACCCCCAACAGTACACATGTTTATTGAGGCCCCAGAATAAGAAAAAACAGTTAATTTGTCAACTAATCATCAGGCCCTCAATGAGTTAATTCAGGTGTTTTTTGTCTGGGGCTACAACAAAAATGTGCGCGGTTCGGGGTACTACAGGACCGGAGTTGGGAAGCACTGGCCTAATACACCATAAGCAAGTAGGTCATATCATAATATGCCATGTAGCAGCTGCTTTTTATCTAAAACAACTTGCAGTACATTGGGCGCATACATTTTAGTATACGTGACCCCTGCAAGAAATTACCCCATGATCTTTGCGGTGTGTTCTTACTAACTAACTGAGCCACACAGGACTGCAGTGATTGACCTCTGTGTGCTTTGCTGCAGTGGGGGAGGCCCTGGCCTGCTTTGAGGAAGACGCCAGACGCTTCCTATTTCCAGAGCCCAAATTGGTTCCATCCTTCTCTGGAGTGGACAGAGAGGTTCTCATGACACGCTCCATTAGCTTCCCTGTAAGTAGGAGAGAGCTTACACCATCACTATGGAGAACCAGGCTGTAGTCCTGTTTCAGTGAGATGTATGAGACGCCGATGGTTCACTAGACACTGATTGATAGGTCCGATTAGTACAATACAGAGACAGCGTACCTGCACAGAGAGGATACAATTTACGTTGATGCATTAAACTGCTCTTCAAACTAGTGGATTCGGCCAGTATCCATTTAAATGATCCACTCGCTCTCATCTTTCCCAGGGCATTGCTCCAAGGTTAGAGTTCTCCACCAGAACAACCATCAGTGAGTGCTCTGCGAACGCAGAGGTCAACAGCACCCATCTCAGGTCTCCAATGGTAATGCTTTCAGTTTACGTCATTAGCACTCTCCATAGACTTCCACTTAACGTTAACGTTTCTCTATTAGCCTGTTCCCAGATCTTTTTGTGCTTTCGTAACTCCTATGGTCACCATGATATGGGACCAGGCTAACACATTGTAGGACAATGTGCAGGACGTTTTTTCAACCACTTATTCCCATTGGACCAAGGGCCAAGATTGAGAAACACTGAGCATATGGAATAATACTTTGCTCATTCACTCATTCGATCACAGAAGACAGTGGTGCCAAAGAAACGCACTAAAAGGTCCCGAAAGGGACACCGGAGAGGAGATTGGGACGGTGCCTGGCGGGCACCAGTGATGCCCAGATCACGCTCCCTCTCCCCGTGCAAAGCCAGCCAGATGGACGGTTGTCATGGAAACCTGGGGCGGCTGGCACAGCTCAGTTTGGGTTCCAGCTGGGATATAGATGAGGAGTTTTTACCCCGTCATGTAAGTATATTTTACATCTAGTGGTGTGAGCTGTCATGGTGACAAATGACAGTATGACATCTGCTATGTCATGACAGCGAGTCAGCAACAAGTTCATACATAGTTGTGTGTGTGTGTGTGTCAAATCAAATTGTATTAGTCACATGCCCCGAATACAATATTTCACCTTAAGTGAAATGCTTACTTACGAGCCCCTAACCAACAGTGCAGTTGAACAAAAATAGGGATAAGAAATAAAAGTGACAAGTAATTAAAGAGCAGCAGTAAAATAACAATAGCAAGACTGCTTTCCGTGCAGTAGCACAGTCTATGAATAAATGGCTGGAGTCTTTGACAATTTTTAGGGCCTTCCTCTGACACCCGTCTGGTACAGAGGTCCTGGATGGCAGGAAGCTTGGCCTCGGTTAAGTACTGGGCCGTACCTACTACCCTCTGTAGTGCCTTGTGGTAGGAGGCTGAGTAGTTGCCATACCAGTTGCAACCACCACTACTGCTCGCGATGGTGCAGCAGTAGAAGCTTTTGAGGATCTGAGGACCCATGCCAAATCTTTTCAGTCTCCTGAGGAGGAATAGGTTTTGTCGTGCCCGATTCACGACTGTCATGGTGTGCTTGGACCATGATAGTTTCTTGGTGATGTGGACACCAAGGAACTTGAAGCTGTTCCACTACAGCCCATCAATGAGAATGGGTGCATGGGTCCTCCTTTTCCTGTAGTCCACAATCATCTCCTTTGTCTTGATCGCGTTGAGGGAGAGGTTGTTGTCCTCCCTATAGGCTGTCTTGTCGTTGATCAGGCCTACCACTGTTGTGTCATCGGCAAACTTAATGATGGCGTTGGAGTCGTGCAGTCATGAGTGAACAGGGAGTACAGGAGGGGACTAAGCACCTTTATTTAACTAGGGAAGTCAGTTAAGAACACATTTTCAATGACGGCCTAGGAACAGTGGGTTAACTGCCTTTCAGGGGCAGAATGACATATTTATACCAGCTCGGGGATTTGAAGTTGCAACCTTCCAGTTACTAGTCCAACGCTCTAACCACTAGGCTACCCTGCCCGTCAGGAAGTCCAGGATCCAGTTGCAGAGGGAGATATTGCGTGTGCATGCCCATGACTGTATGTGTGTGCGTGTATGTGTGTGCGTGTATGTATGGCATTATAGACAGCAGTTGGCAGAGAACAGCACTCTGTTATTTGAACTGAAGAATATTCCCAGGTGTGGTTTTATCCTCGACCCTACCCAGTCATGTGGTAATGATTCCCTGTACTGGGCATAACATCATTGAGATGATGACATTCACATTCAGTGGTGCAACTTTGTTGATGAAGGAAATAGGACATTGAACTCATCTCATCAATCCATCCACCTTTGGACACTAGCTCTAAATAAAACCTACCATTCATTCCGTTTGGAAAATGATAGGATCATTTCAGGCTTTGGACACACAACTGAATCAAATAGTTTTTATTTTATTTTACTGTTTTTTTTTTTACCCCCTGCTTTGCTCTACTCTTCTCCTCCTGTCCTTAGAAAAGCGACCCCTGGCTTGGGACTGGACACTCCCCTACACCCCACCTCTCCCCTGTCATGGCCAGACCCACCCTGACCAACGACTCCTCTCCTCGTCTCCCACAGTCCCTGTCCTCTGACACAGACAATCTCCTGGACTACCCACCAGGTCCAAGCCAACGGTGGTCCCTGGTTAACATGGGGAGATCCTCCACCGCTACACCCAGCCATTCCATGCTTTGGCACTCCTACAGGGAAAGCTCGAGACAAAATGGGTATGTCGAGCTTACATGAATGATCTTGATGTAAGCTCTTGGCTCCTATAAGTCCTCCATCTCAGTTGGTTCAGGCCTGACCCTGTCCTGATCCTTGTCTCTTATCTCTATGGACAGGTCACTCCCCAGCTCCCAGGGCATGTGGGAGGAGGTCCAACACCGCGTCCGAGGACTCCTTACCACCCCTAGAGCGGTACACAGACTCGCCCATGTGAGTATCTATGGACAGGTCACGCCCCAGCTCCCAGGGCATGTGGGAGGAGGTCCAACACCGTGTCCGAGGACTCCTTACCACCCCTAGAGCGGTGCACAGACTCGCCCATGTGAGTAAGACACATGTCGCGTTCATCTGCAGTGGGTGCGTTGGAAACCATAACAACAATCACACCAGCGATTTAACCTTGACAAGATTGAACAGTAACTTAAATTGACCAGTTACTGCCGTTTCCTGTCAGCTTCATTGAGCTTGCCTGGCACAATGGAAGCAATAGAAATAGTTGTAAAATGGCCAACCCCAGACAGACTAGAACAAAAGCTAAAAGTAGAGCCTAGTATTTGAACCCAGGGCTGCAGTCATGCCTGATCTCTACACTTTGTTTGGAAGCTAATGTTTTGACCATGTTATAACTTGCCTCATCCTCGGCTCACATCACCCTCATTCCAAAATAATTTTAGTATTAGCAATTCCCTAAAAGTTTTGTGACGTGTCTGGCTGCCGTAGATAGGGGAATAGACCAGATAGAAATGCAGAATCGGTCCATAGGGAACTGGAACTCCAGCAGAATGACAGAAAGTCATATGCAGACTCCACTGCTCCCTCTCCCCCTGACCCTCCTCTCTCTCTCTCCTTTCTCTTTGGCTATAGTGTGATGTAGTAAGACAGGTCTGTTTTGTTATTGTCAATGACAAGTTACTGTATCATAAACCAACTGGGATTAAGCTAGTGATGTGTATGTGTGAGAACTCAGTGCTAATGTATTGGTTGGTCCTCAGGGGGCCACAGACTCCGAGATAGATGAGGTCCTAGCCCGGAGGTCCATCTCCCCTAACCGATGCCCACCCTAGGGAGTCAGTGGGGAACGGCCTGGGAAGGTAAGAGGGAATAGTCAGATAGCCTCGCTGCACTGGCGTGTCACACTGTATTCAAACAAATCTCTTCTTCTTCCGAACATGAATTACCATGACAGTATTGTATCACAATTATGATAACACAGTAGGATCCCTGGTCTTGATCTGCATTGGTATTGATCAATATTTGAATACCTTTACATTTCTGTACTGAATGACAGTAGAAGGCCCGTCTAGAAATATATTTCAATCAAAGTTGACGTTCCAGGGATTTTGATTGGATTTACCTGCCTTATTTCCAGGGGTGCCGTTCACTCAACAACTTGAAGCTTTATCTTCTATACAACCAGTGAAGAAGCCAAAGTGTCCGGTTCATTTCGGCATTGATTTCATACGATAATGATGTCATAATTCACTCTGTGTGTGTGTTACGGTTAGCTGAAATGAAGTATTAAGGCATACGGTAGCTATTGAAGAGAAGTAATTGACCAGAATTCAAAGCATCTCAGTATATTAACGCTAATGTTATTAGTCATTTTCTATGTTTATTTATGGTATTCAATTGAGGCAGAAACCATAGAAATGTATGTCATTATAGTCGTGTTCTGTGGACATGGTCATTTTGTGTGAATAAATCGTTTTGTGTTATCTAACAAAAAGAAATCATGAATTTCTCACCCTATATTGAATGTACAGTATTTGAAAATATAAGCTATGGTACAGTAACATCATATTGTTACTCTTGGGTGTGTTCAGGAGAGTGAAACCTGCAGATAGAACTGTAACGTGTAGAGCGGACTGGGTTGCCTATTCTCCATGACAAAGAAGAATATCTGCTCGACACAATGTATATCTATCTGAACGTTGTCATGTCGCACCTTCCTGAATGAGCCTCTGGCCTCTAGCCAGCAAACGGGCTGACTTTGTGGAGTCAGGTGCGTCGGGAGTCAGGTCCGACGGGTGCGTCGGTGGAAAGACATTAAAGGGGAATTATGGGTTGGTCGATAGTGCTCTTTGTGCTCTAACATCACTCAGGGGAAATAGCCGGTTAGGTGATTATATATTAATGCACTGACTGCCTGCTTCAGGAACATTCTGTTCCATCACTGTGCCTTTCTAAGCTATGACTGTTCTATTGCTAGTCTAGAGGATCCAAAACCGCAACCTGTGGTATAATACAGTGACTGCAGTATTTCAAATGGTTTGCTAAGTCGTTCTTGTAGATAAAAACAAGGTTGTACAGTAACCAAAGGATGCACATCCAATGGTCAGATGCTGGACAGGGAGAAACAAGTAAATGAAAGCAGGAATGTCCACAACTCTAATTCTGCATTCTCAACCATTTCCAAAACCACTCAAAAAGAGAAACACCCAAGTTATATTTTTCTTTATTAGCTTACATCTAGTACATGTTGATTCATATACTGAAGTCATTTGTGAACTGTACACACTTTAGCCATTGATTGTTGATCTCATTATTATGTGCTTTTGAAATGTACAGAAGAACCGGATTCACAAGCTTTATTTTGAGCCACATCTGATCAATCAAATGTTAGTTACATCGCCCTTGACTTGCTTTCCTATACTCAATAACTCACCAAGTTGAGAGATGTTCTATAATAATGTTGTCTACTACCTCAAATTAGGCCCGTATGCCTCTGTTATAGAACAAAAACAAGTCGTAGAGGTCAGATTGCAATGAGCTGTAAAATGAAGAGGCAGTTTCAATAATCCCATGCCTCAAGGGATGAAAAAAATGTTATATTAAGGCTCATCTCTCTCAAGTTTACCCTTTAACAAGGCAGTTAACAGTTAAAAACAAATTCTTATTTACAATGACGGCCTACCGGGGGACAGTGGGTTAACTGCCTTGTCTAGGGGCAGAATTACACTTTTTTACCTGGTCAGCTCGGGGACTCAATTCAGCAAACTTTCGGTTACTGGCCCAACGCTCTAACCACTAGGATACCTGCTGGCCCAAAGTAAGGCTACACAAAGTTATTACATAATGAGCTGTTTGGAAGGCTTTGTATCTAACTAAGGTTTCATGGTTGATGTTGGAAGATGTACTAACTGCATTCAATTGAATTCCTGGATTCTACTGCTGGGTCTTCTAAAACATTGCCTCAGAGGCCCCACAATTCTTTGTTTCTCTGACAAACAAACATGAAGCGTTTAAAGTTAGCATTCGTTATCAGAAAGCCTTTATTGTCAAGACCATCCTTATTAAAAAGTCATCCATCCTCTTTAGCAATTCATTAAGAAAATATTTCACAGTATTCAATTAAATTCATAACTCAAACCTCGTTAGTGTGCCCATCAACTCTACTTTCTTAAAGGCTATTGGTCACTTGAAAAAGACGTTCAGCAGGTCTATGTTCATCACAAGTTTCCCACTGTATTTATTTGTAATATTGCTTCATGCAATAAAATGACATGGATGAATGATATAAAGTTAATGAATAAGATGTTTGGCACATATTGTAAAGCTTAAGAACATGAACTTTCACCAACAAATATACTTGACTATGTAAAGAACAATCTCAGCTAAAGCGCCACACATACAAACTAATTCTATATATTTATTTTATTAACTTTATTTCCGCTTTCAGGCCCACGGGAAGGGGTGGTACGGGGGTCTCTGGATGTTGTTGGGGGATGGGGGGGACTGATGGGAGGCATGCTTTCTTCAGGAGGAGGGCTAGATGAGATGGGAGGCATGCTTTCTTCAGGAGGAGGGCTAGATGGGATGGGAGGCATGCTTTCTTTGGGAGGAGGGCTAGATGGGATGGGAGGCATGGTTTCTTCAGGAGGAGGGCTAGATGGGATGGGAGGCATGCTTACTTCGGGAGGAGGGCTAGATGGGATGGGAGGCATGGTTTCTTCAGGAGGAGGGCTAGATGGGATGGGAGGCATGCTTTCTTCGGGAGGAGGGCTAGATGGGATGGGAGGCATGGTTTCTTCAGGAGGAGGGCTAGATGGGATGGGAGGCATGCTTTCTTCGGGAGGAGGGCTAGATGGGATGGGAGGCAATGGTTTCTAAGTGGAGAGAGAGAATGCGGGCAGGTGGGTGGAGACTAAGGGGGGGAATGGGTTGGGGTTGTCTTTGTATGGATTTATTTGATTGTTTTTTTGTATCTGACCCCCCCAGAACAAAAATGGACAAAAAGAAAGTCACACAAAAATAATTTGCTTCTGAAGAGCAAACAAAATCTGTTTGATTCTTTGCAATATACAGTGTATTGAACATCAAGAATATAGTTCTTCTTCCATGCTCTTTTTCACAATACATATACACAGCTCAGTCCGGCGATATATTATATCAGTTACCCACACGCGCTGTAGGTATGAATTTCAAAAGCTCTGGCTCTTGTAGTCTCCTTTGCTCCCTCTATGTAAAAACAATAGCAAAAGTATTGATTCATTCAAAAGGGAATGTGTACATTGTCGGCAATATGTCAACATAACAATGGAAGCTCTTTTGGTAAAAGAGAGCATGGGTTCATCCCAAAGGACACCTCATTCTCTACATAGGCCCTGGTCTAAAGTAGTGCACTAGTTAAGCAATAGGGTGTCATTTCAGATACAGCCCAGCTCATTTTAAGGTGCTGAGGATCTGCACTTGTGGTTAAAAAACATACTGATCATCGGGGACAGTGCTGGAAAGAGAATCAAGATAGAACAGATGGTGGTGGCTGATATTGCTACAGATGTAGGATCTTAATTTGAGCCAGTGTGCTGCAGCAGGAAAATAATCCTCCAGCAGTAATCCTGCATCAACAGGATTAATTAATGTTGGTCACAGATCTTGAACCAGGCTACAAACAGAACCAGGCTAAACATCTAGCAGCATTGGCACTTCTTTGCCCACCCCCCTAAAACTGGGAGGTCTCGGTGAAGGAGATGGCGTCGGTTTTGTCGACGGTGAAGCCGCCGTTGACGTAGGACTTCTTCTCACACTCCTCGTTGTCCAGCGTGGTCCCCGGGGCGAAGGGGTTAGTCACGTCCGAGGTGCCGTCCATCCTCTCCAGCTCCCGCCTGGACAGCTTCTGAACGATGCCGGCTCCATAAGCATCTCCTAGCACGTTGATCATGGTGCGGAAGCGGTCTCTGAAATGGCGAGTGAACATTGTCCGTTGATAATCAGTTAAAGATACTGTAGACTTTGCAATATGACGTCATCCTACACTGCAGGTAAACTTCCAGTTTACAGTCATCAACAACAACAAAACGTAACCTGCCAAGACCGTCCCTCCTGGGCATTGTTTAAGGGATGGCACAAATTGGGAAGAGAAAGTAGTGGTAGTCTTGGCAGATGTATGTTTTTGTTGTCTTCACTGTGTATGGTGATGTTATATTGCTGAGTCTACCTTTAAAACGTCACACCATTGGATTAATCACTAAAACAATATTTTCTCTTGACAATATTTCACTCAACAAGGTATTACTCACAGCAGCCAATCCACAGCAATAATTAAAGTGACATCATTTGCCGGTAGTCCAACGGCAGTCAGCACAATCACCATGGTAACAAAACCAGCGTTAGGTACACCGGCGGCTCCGATGCTGGCTACTGTTGCTGTTACACTAAAATCAGAGGAAACAGTCAATTACCCTCATTACAATTTTGATTATTTTATATTATTAGGTGAGTAACTTGATGCTTGATACATGATACTAACATACATACTGACATGACATATTTCAACTGATTATGATTGAGCTTCCAGTGTGAAGTCTGTTTTGTCACGCACAAATACATTTTTCCTTACATCACTCGGTGGCGTACACATTCTGAAGTCTGAGGCCGCAAAAGACTTTCCGTCTGGTTAGAAATATGCCATGACACTTTCACCTGCCCAAAATGAGTACATCGAATACACAATCCCCTGTCAACCCAAGGTGTTGGGGACTTGCCTGATAGTGACAATCTGACCCACGTCAAGATCATAGTCGTTGAGCTGGGCAATGAAGATGGCAGCGACAGCCTCGTAGAGAGCTGTACCGTCCATGTTGATGGTGGCGCCCACGGGCAACACGAAGCGGGTGATCCTCTTGTCGATCCGGAGGTTCTCTTCGGCACAGCGGAAGGTGACAGGCAGGGTGGCAGAGCTAGAGGGAAGTAGCATTTAGGTTAAAGAAGGATGGATGGATAATTGGACAGGTAGGTGGATAATTGGACAGATGGATGGAAGAACGGACAGATGGATGGATTGGATAAATAGATGTATTAAATTAATGGATAAATAAATAGATATGTCAGTGTTTACTGCTATGCTTTGCTATATACAACATATTGTATGATCCCCAATAGTGACCGAGGCTTACCTGGAAGAGATCATGAGAGCAGTGACCAGTGCCTGAGCCATCCCCAAGGCAAAGGTATACGGGTTCTTCCTCACAATGACAAAGTAGATCAGCGGCAGAAAAACAATAGAATGGATAGCTAGGCTGAGGAGAAAAGTAAAACATTACAAAAAAGTGTTTGACTTTGGCTCACTGTAAGAAATAGCTGACTAATCCCTGGGGGTTAACTAGGGCTCTTCTCCAGGTTATAATAAAAGAATAAACAGGGCTGGGTATCAAAAGGCACCCTGTTCCCTTTATAGTCCACTAGTCTTTGACCGCGGCACATAGGCCTCTGGTCAACAGTAGTGCACTATATAGGGAACAGAGTGCTATTTAGGACACACAAGGACAGCGTTCCCCCCCACTAGACTCTGGAGAATCATTTTCCTGTTCACGCAGAAGCATAATTCTGTCCGGAAAATTAACGGTTGGACAGGTGTTCGCTAAAGGCCTCATTATCACATCTGCAGGTTAAGCAGTTTTAAATGTCCTTGGTTCTTATCTGTGCCAGGACAGAGATGACATTTTACAGTATCTTTACAAGAATACTGGACCCTAATGCCAGCTATAAATCTACTGTTAGGAGTTGTATGAATAAATGACTAAACAATATCCCCATTTCAAATAGAACTGTAACTAAGTAAACTTATACTCTGTTTTATTATATCTGATTAACAATATGAATTCATAAGTGAGGGATTGTGGAGCCTGAAACAGGGGGTAATAAAATAAAAATGAATACCATTCCAGCCAGGTTGGAGAAGATTGGAAGTGTTTTTTTTTTTAAGTAAGCAGGAAAGGTAATTAACCTATGGTTGAACCGACTCAACTTAGCACTAGAATGTTCAGATAAAGACTGTGTGTTTTCTTAGGTTTTGCATTAGCTGGAACTGTCAGCTAAGTGGTGATGGATAATGGTGAGGGATCAAGAGTTAATTCAGTTATATTTTGTGTCATGCATGTGCGCTAGTAGGTCGGAATTAACTTTTAAACCTGCTTTGTCTTGGTCGAGAGGAGGAGATTCATTCTAAAACCAATGACGTCATATTTTGTATATAAACTGTTGTTCGTGGTTACATGGCAGCGCGCACCGAGAATAAATACTATTATTTAATTTTGATAAGACTGGTCTCCGTCTATTTTATGCAAATAAGAATCTTACAAATTCTCATAAAATAGACTAAGTGAATTCAATTAATGAAAACATATTGGAATAATGAAATTATACCAACATCTACCAATGTTGTGGAGAGAGAGAATGCTGGTTTAGGCTCACCCACTCAAAACTGTCACCATGTACATGCCCAACTTCCTGAAGATCTCCCAGTCTTCTACCTCGATGATCTTGGCAGCAATGAGGAAGAGTATCCCCACTGGCATATAGCTGTAATAATAACAATGGTTATGTTAATGCTATCCACATTTCCACCATCACCTCCTCCACTGGATTAGCATTGAATACTACAGTACATTCATATAATAGCATAGAAAATAGATCATGTGAACTACAAGATTCTAAACATTTGTAGTGTAGCTAAGTGAGATGGAGGGTGAATTTTAAGATAAAAAAAATGTGTATTAGTAAAGATAGCCTGTAGACTACACTGTACTTATGCCGCGTTCACATGCTAGTCGAAACTAGAAAACACGGGTTGTGTTTCAACCAGTTCGCAAATCGGAAATGTCCAAGTTCCGACTAGCACGTGAACTCCGCAATACATACCATATGATAATCTGGACTAGCCTCGTGGTGGCCTCATGGTTACATTTATTTATTTACCTTTATTTAACTAGGCAAGTCAGTTAAGAACAAATTCTTATTTTCAAATGACGGCCTAGGAACAGTGGGTTAACTGCCTGTTCAGGGGCAGAACGAGCCCAACGCTCTAACCACTAGGCTACCCTGCCTCCCCACATACCACATGATAATCTGAACTAGCCTCATGGTGGCCTGTAGTTACATACCACATGATAATCTGAACTAGCCTCATGGTGGCCTCATTTAAAGCATCAAAGAACTCCAGCAGGATGCGTCCCCTTTCACCCATCTTGCCGATGACGAGGCCAAACGCCACACAGAACACGATGAGGCCCAGCACGTTGAGCCCATCAGAATATGACCCAACTATTATATAGTCCTTGGTGATGTTCTACAGAGAGGAGAAATAAGGAAGCAAGTATAAAAATAGAAATCGATTTTGGTCAAAAAATCCACAGGTGAAGTACTGTGTTTCAGTGGGCCGACAGCCATTTTCTTGTGCTTTTTCCTCAGATCACAACATATTGACCCCTGTCCCCACAGTGGCATTATAATGTTCTGCAAGTTGATCTGTGGTCATAGCCATCACACTTGATGTGGGTAGCCATGTGTAAACGCACCAAGGCTCATCTGAAAAAAAAGACTGACATGGACACATTTTCATACCACAAAAGATTGTGATTGGACAGATAACCATCGGATGAACTCTAAACAAGTAAGAAAAGAAGACCGGGCTTGCCAGCTTCGATCCTATCAAGTCAAAGCTCTTGACACACAGGCGGATAAACACCGGATAAACACCTACCTCTGGCGGGAAAATGGTTGCCATGACAGTGGTAGAGAGAGGAGGGAACATTGTGGTTGTAGTGTTCTCCTTCACTTTAGCAGGTTCCAACTCTTTGCGCGTTGTCTTGTACTGGTTGAATTAAAATAGTAACATTTGACATGGTTACATTTGAATGTAGATCATGTTTTGTCCTCGAAGAGCAGTGATTGTATAGCCTGCCTCAAGATTTGTTTGTGCCGTCTTGACAATTCTCATCAGAGTTGACAAGGCAGCACAAACAGATCTGGGACCAGGCTAGTGACCGTAAGCTTGAATGTACAAATCAGACAAAGACTCTTACCTGTTGGAAACAAGCCTGCACTATGTTTTCAGGAAACATGTTTCTGTGGATCGAATAGGACAAATGTTGAGATGACAACAATGTGAGCCAAATGTTATTCACTGCATCTCTGACTGATGTAGAATGGGCATTTTATAGAAATTCTATCAAATTAAATATCATATTCATTTATTTGACTGCTAAATTGGTTAGGTTCGGCCACCCCTCCCTCAAACTAACTTTGCCACCGCTGCTGAAAATAATTATAGGGGAAACACTGGAAGCTGTCACCTGACAAGATCCAGTAATGTGTCGACAGTGTTGACGTTTTGTGTGATCTCTGTCCTGTCGATGTTTTCTGCCTTCTGAGAGACACCAGGTTTGATGGCTATCACCAATGCAATACCTGAAAAACATGTTCCCCATCATTCAATAGTCAAATGTCATTCAAAGGGAGTGAGACCAGGCACTTTTAACTCACCCAAAATGACTGCAATGATGGTGGTGGTTAAGTAATAAACCACAGCCCTCAAACCTATCTTTCCGGAAACATCCGAATCCAGGGCGGCCACTCCTGTGAACACAAACAAGACCTGTTCACCCAAAGGAAGCATGTCTGTCAACAAGTCCTCTCAATGACTAGGACTATTTTAGTTGTCTTTGACTAAGATATCTGTACGCATTCTCTGATGGCCCCCTTCATTAAGCATAGTGCAGAGTGACTGAAATAGAGCTGTTGAGATACAATTCATCCCAAGTTACCTGTTATCATGCTGGAGATGATGAGGGGCAGGATAACCAGCTTGAGCATCCGCATCAGGATATCTCCCGGGAATCCAAAATACTGCTTATCGAGGTGGGAAAGGGAGGCATAGTCCCTAACCAACACACCAAGGCCTATCCCTGAGAGAACGAGACAGAGAGAGAGTTGAACAAGGTTAGTTTTATGAAGGTTAGTTCAGTACAAGGTTTGTTCAATACATCACAAGTTTAGTTCCCAGTTCCCACACTACCCATTCACTGAATATGAAGGATTTTCACTGTGGAAATGTAGTGGGAGAGAGGGAGATATAATGATGACAAAAGAAACAACATTGGTGTTTGACCTGCATGCCATTAAAATGTAAGCATCGCTATTATTTAAGAGCTGCCAAGTAGGCTACCACAGTATTATGACTATGTGACTTTCTCGTTTTTAGTTTATGGGCAAGGTGTTACATAACTTTTGCTTTGCACAGGGTTTCATGACATGGGTTTAAGGTTGTGACATTGAGAAATACACTGTATGTAACATTTATGGGGTGGAGAGGGGGGGGGGGTTCACCCATAAACGTTTACGCTGATCCACTTCCATACTCCTCACTCTGTGTGTCATCAACCACTACAAGCCACCATAAAACAACCCTGTGAAAGGTTGGGAAAAGTGGTGACACAGCGAATTGTAACTCAATAGGTTACATCATTCCTAATTCAAAATAAACCCTCTCATGATATACTGTATAGAAGTTGTTCCACACCGGTGGTGGCTGTGGTAGTGAAAAAACAAAATGTTTATTTTATTTATTTTACCAGGTAAGTTGATAATGGTGGTGGTGATTGTGGTAATGGTGGCAAGGTCTCCATAAGAACAGCCCTTAGCCGTGGTATGTTGGCCATATACCACACCACCTCAGGCGTTTTTGCTAAAGCAATTACCATTTTGTGATGCAATTTCTATCTGGTAATTTATGTAAAATAACATGATTCCTTCAAAATGGAATGAGTCAGCACATTTATTGAGATCTGGGTCTGTATTCACAGAGTATGTGTGCTAGGATCAGTTTTGAATTTTAGATAATAATAAATAAGAGTATATGGATATGGAGGGGACCAGATCCTAGATCAGCACTCCTAGTCAGACTATTTATGAATACAGGGCCTATGGAGAGTAAAATCTTGCAGCATGCCACAATAGGACAGTTATTGGCATATTGGCAAAGCTAAATTACTTATGTTATGAATTAGACATACAAGACGAAGTCCAAAAATCCTGCCCATGTAATAACTTAAGTACAGAACTGGCATGGAAGGGCTGCCATGCTACTAGAGAGTAAGCATGGCCAGCAACAGAGGCCACATGGTGTAGTAGTGAACTTTTATGTGCACTGTAAAGCCGTTACCGTGATTTTGACAGTAGCTTACAGGCAGCTCTGTGGCAAGTAAAATTTGGTATTTCATATTACAGTACACCTACTGTAATACAAATATGGTATTGAAGCAAGTACTGTGTAAATGCTACTGTAATCAGAATGAATGGATGAATTAATGAAATTCATTGAGGAGAGCGGTTTGTATTTCACAGTATTTTACTGTAATTATATGGGATTACAACCTGCTGAGCAGGTTGGCTGCTCAGCAACCTGGTCTCAGAGCATTTTGTATCATTCTGTACGTAAATCCGGGACACTCCATTTAGTATGATATGTTACGTTTTGTATGGTATGCATTCATTTGTGGAAGTCCATCACCCATTTCGTATGATATATATGTTACGAACTACAATTCATATTATTTGTTAAAGATTTGTCAAATGTACATTGTGTTACAAATTTGCAAATGTATGATATGTTATGAATTAGGTTAGGGGAAGGGTTAGCTAACATGCTAAGTATACTGATCAAAAATAAACACAACCAGCAACAATTTCACTGAGTTACACTTCATATAAGGAAATCAGTCAATTGAAATAGATTCATTATGCCCAATTCTATGGATTTCACATGACTGGGCAGGGGCGAAGCCATGGGTTGGCCTGGGAGGGCATATGCCCTCCCACTGTGGAGCCAGGCCCAGCCAAACAGAATTAGTTTTTCCCCACAAAATGGCTTTATTACAGACAGAAATACTCCTCAGTTTCATTAGCTGTCCATAATGATCTCAGACAATCTTGCAGGTTAAGAAGCCAGATGTGGCGGTACTGGGCTAGCGTGGTTTCATGTGGTCTGCGGTTGTGAAGCCAGTTGGACGTACTGGCAAATTCTCTAAGACAACGGTGGAGGCGGCTTTTGATAGAAAAATGAACATTACATTCTCTGGCAACAGCTCTGGTGGACATTCCTGCAGTCAGCATGCCAATTGTACTCTCCCTCAAAACTTGGCCTTTTATTGTCCCCAGCACAAGGTGCACCTGTGTAATGATCATGCTGTTTAATCAGCTTCTTGATATGCCACACCTGTCAGGTGGATGGATTATCTTGGCAAAGTAGAAATGCTCACGAACAGGGATGTAAACAAATTTGTGCACAAAATTTTAGATAAATAAGCTTTTTGTGCATGTGGAACATTTCCGGGATCTTTTATTTCAGCTCATGAAACATGGGACCAACACTTTACATGTTGCGTTTATATTTTTGTTCAGTATAGTTGCAAAGTAGCTAAAAAGTATTAAATAGTTGAAAAGTTGCTAATTAGCTAAAATTATAAAGTTGTCTGTGATGAGATTTGAAAATAGCTCAAACATATAACGCAAAAGTCTAGCAACCTGAAAGTTGCGAGTTCATATCTCATGGACAACTTTATAATTTCATCATGCTTGACGTTTGCATTATACGCCCATCCTTCCACCCCGACCAACCACCCTCGTTTCGTTTTTGCCTTTTGGTAGCCATCTGTGTTATATAACTATACAAAAACGTAACATATGGAGTGTCTCGAATTTACATACAGAATAATAAGAAATGCTCTGAGACCAGGTTGGGCTCCTAGGTAAAGTGCTTCCAATCATTGCAGCATATTAATAAATATTTGCACTTCTAGAGGCGTTACAAAGGCTTCCAAACAAGCAGCAACTACATGGCAAAACAGACCAAAAGGAAATGACAAAAATGCTCATTTAAAATACCATGCACCCACTAGGGGTCAAAAGGTTTTTGGCACTCCAACAATAGGGTACGGTACTGTTTTCTGTGGAGTGGAATTACAGTGCCATTCGAAATACAGCAATTATTTTACTGTTAATAATACAAATAATTACCATTAGTTTTCCATTACAGTGTGACATCTGATGGCAAAACTGTTTGTCTGTTTAAGGCATTACATGGCAAACCAACCAAATTACAGACTGACAAGAGTGCCCATCTCAGTATGTAATCCAAATGAGGTGTTGACTCTCTGTGGTCACTCAAGATTCCATGACACTTTCTAAAGAATAGAGTTGTTAATGTAAGTAATATTCTGCAATTTTGAGGATGAAATTCATTAACAATCAAGGTTCAATCAGAACACTCAATCTTAGGCGAAGGAGGTGCTAATGAACATTGTTCAGTGCCTCTGTTCAGTGTCTTCCAAATGTAATGTTATTGTGAGCTTCGATAGTTTCCCGATGTAGAGCTCAGAAAAATGTGGTTGGTGGCACTACGTCGTGACAACTTTACTGTCACCAAACACACAAAGGTGTGTAGTACACGTTTCGTCGAAAGTGACTTTGTTGAGGGAAAATGGGAGGGGGGGGGACAATACCTAAAAAAGAGGTGTTGTTCATACGGTCTTCACGTGGAACTGGCACATTCAAAATAGACCTGGTGTTTGGGAAAGACTGAAACCTCCTGCTCCGACTGAGGGGGATGAAGAACAAGGTGCGCTGCCTATGGACTGTGCAGTCTCTGATCCGGTCCAGACCCATGATTACTGTGCAGTCCCTGAACCCGCAGCCCTGGAAATGGCCCTAATGGCAAACCATGAGCACGTAAGAGAAATTGAGGAGCTTTGAGCCAAGCTGGAGAGACTGATCACCCAACGCGGCATTGGTGTACAGCGATTTGCTGGTTCTGACGAGGATATACTGTACGTTTTTACACAAGGTACAGTAATGATTTATTATTATCCAGCATTACTATTGCTTATTATTTACTATTAATTATATTATCCCAAAGTCCATCTTAACTTTAAGTACATGTTCATTGTTATTTAAAATTAGGCTAGCATATATTAGCCTAAGTAGGCACATTGGATGTATATTGTCTTTACATTAGTTTTCAGTTAACCCCCAAACATGCTCCCAGGTCGTTGCTTCAAATAAGATTTGGTTCTTAGTCCACTTTCCAGATTAAATAACGGAACATTTAAAACAAATTCGCTGCTGTGAATTACAGTACGAATTGCAGTAACAAGAAAACAGGCTACAATAGCAGCTAGGTCATGTCTAGTGCTAGGGCTTAGAGAAGATAGGTAATAACAGTAATGAGCTTTTTTCGTATTCAAATACTCTGGGTCCATCTTTAGATTTGCAAGCTACACCCACCTGATGGCCTTCTGGCACTTGATTGAGCGGGCAGCAGAGACCAAGTTTATAAGAATCACAAGCACCAATCCATCTGAAACAATTGTTACTCGAAGAAAACCGGAAAGGGATAACTTCATTAAATACTTAAGAGTACATTATATGATCTTACTGTAATTGTTAAACATTATTTACTTTTTGTTATGAACCGAATATAAGGACTATTGTACTAAAATGGGTTTCTTTACGTTCAGACTGCCATCAATCAACGAGTTCTTCTTGTTTATGACTCATCTGTCTCTGGGTCTGAAGCAGAAGGATTTAGCCCATCGGTTCAGCATTCACCAATCGACAGTGAGCCGGATTATCATCTCTTGGGCCAACTTCCTCTACTGTCTGCTTGGATCAGCACGGATATGGATCCCCAAGGAAACCATCAAAGCCCACCTGCCACCGGAGTTCAAGGACTATCCAGACACCCAGGTAGTGATCGACTGCACTGAACTCCACTGCCAGACACCATCTTCACTACTACTGCAGAGTGAGGTGTTTTCTTCCTACAAGTCACACTGTACCTTTAAGGGCATGTTGGGAATGTCACATGGAGCTGTCACTTTTGTGTCATCGTTGTATGCTGGATCTGTGAGTGACAAGGATATCTTCAAATAGTCTGGAATGATTTCCTTACTCACCCCTGACATGGCCACTATGGTGGATAAGGGCTTTCTCGTAGATTACATTGTTCCGTGCAAGGTCTACCGGCTAGCCTTTCTGTCAAGACGCACACAGATGCCAGCGCATGAGGTTAGAGAGACCCAATCCATTGCCAGGCTGAGAGTACATGTTGAAAGAATGATCCGCAGAGTAAAGGAGCACAAGCTGTTTGACACAAACCATCTCAGGCAGCATCAACCAATTACTTGCAGTGGCGTGCCTGTTGGTCAACTATCAAAACGGACCTTTAGTCAGAGCATGGGCCAAACCAGTGCAAATGAACATGTGTTTATTTGCTAGCAGCAAAATAATTATTTGTTAATCTACGACATGTATCAATAATTTGTGTTGTAGTGAATATCAGTTTGTGTGGAGCTTGTATTGGCTTTAATTAGGCAATGAGAAACAGGGGTGGAGGAAAGAAATCAAGTAAACACAGAATAGCCAGAATGCAAGATTGAATACAATGTTAGAGATGTGTAATTGTTTAACTGAACTGTTGAACATTTGCAGAATTTTTTTTTTTTTTTTAAACAAATCTATTCTACTGTAGATTTCTTCACAAGAACATCAATAACTTATTTTTCATAAAACCACTCAACTTGGCACCCATGCAGGGGATACATTCAGGTGCAAGATAGACACTTCTGCAAGTAGTGGTAAAAATAGAAGAGATCAATCGGCTCTTATAGTTTTTGAAACCTCTAGATCTTTAGAAATCCTTTCAACTAGGATGTCCCCCTGTGCACAGATGACAAAGTCACACCAGCTACAACCTGTGAGAAGGAATTGACCTTGCACCTGCCAGTAGTAAGCATGAGATCTCTTCAACTTGAGCTCTCCATTCTGTATCTTCAGGTAAGGGCAGTCAACATAACTTGGTACATTTGGGCACTTGACCTCTAAGAGTCCAAAGTGTAGTCTCACACTGGGATCAAATATGATTCCATCTGGAGAGGATCCTAACCACGGAGCATCTGGGCACTACGAAGCCACACGTAAAGAAGTTAACATTCTTCAGTGTGCAGTACTCCTGTACAGCCACTGGCTCCATGGCTAGCCCCCTCTTCATCTCCATGGTCTGCATACCAGATCCCTTGAACATCCGCTCAGCTAGGTGGTCAGCTGAGGTCTCTCCCCGGACATGGCAAACCTTTCGGAAACGAGAGGATGTTATTCTCATTTTCCTGAGCTGATGCCATTCCGGGCTACTGCTCTGCTCCCTTGTAGCAACCTCGACTTTGTGTGACATCTCATAGGTTGTCTCTAATGCCTTGAGGTGGAACTGCTCCTGATGGCTAAGGACGTAAGCACACTGGGAAGACAGAAGCCTGTAGCCATCTATGGAAGTTTTGGTGGAGAAGGGGCATCGGCAATCATCACAATTTCACAGGTCTTTGGCTGTGGAAGCTGATAGGACAGAACACTGCCGGCTTGCAGTGGCCCAAAGGCTGACTCAACCAGGGGCACGTCAGCTGACATTTCCATTGTTGTCACAAGAGTGGCAGTAAGTGGAGAAAAGTTGTCATACGTTTCTGAGATGCGGAGAAGGTCCATGTCAGGCATGTATCCATTGAGCGCTTTGAGGAGAGAACTTCTGCAAAACATTTTAAAACCTTAACATCAGGTTGGAGAGATTCCTATGACAAAGACTCATGTAACTTTTCCATAAACAGCACAAGCCCAAAAGTTCAAATAAAATGAATTAAAATATACAGATTTATAGATTATAGATTTCCCCCCAGTCTTTGTCATTACATCGTACATCTGGATACAAAAACAATCACAAGAAAATGTTTTCTAAAATGTTTCCATTCTAGGAACCCCCAACTTAACTTATTCCATCAGCACACGAGTTAGTAGGTTTACAGAACTCTATCCCATCAAACCAGACCTGGCTTCACACCCTAATTAACATAGGCTGAATACTTTTCAGGTGCATTTTTTTATGGATATTGATAGACTCACAAGTGTTCTTGGCTTGTGCCAACACTGTTCTGTGTCTGCTGCTTTGAACTGGTGGTGCAGCAAGAATGTTTAGTTGAGAGCAGTGTCTGGTAAAGAAGGGCCACCAGATGATTGCACATAGCACTTCCTGCAACACAGGAGCAGTGGCTTTGGACCACTATCACTGGTACGGAGTGCTTTAACACCATCTGTGAAGATAAGTGTGATGAAAGACTGAAGTGAGAAACAAGAATGATGCAGTCCATAAATAACTAACTAGGGGCTCATTTGAACTATACAGGAATAGATTGTGTCTCAGTAACACAATACCAAACAATGCATCAACAGATCTTTACCAAATAACCTGTTAAATGGGCAATTCTAAATTGGGATTGGGACCCATCATTAATATCTATCTACCGATACGATTAAACGTTGTCACTGTCTCCAACACATTTTGACCATGATGACAGTGTCTCACAGGAGATGTTTAACAAGGTCCCTAGTAGCTATCTATAACCTTTCCCTGCTCTCATGCTGTGCAGCTTTTCACTCTTCCTCATGGACCTGTGACAGGCAGCCCCCACGGTGATCTCCCCTGTCAATGTATCTTTGTTAGATACTGTGTAGAAGACATGAATAAAAATTATTTTTTAGCTAGCAAGCATAACTTAAGCAAGCATAACTTAAGCAAGCATAACTTAACCAAGCTAACGAAAATACACATTCTCAGGTAGATTCTGTCAACGTTACATCATTTTACGAAGTAACTAGCTAGCTACAGTTAATAGTTAAATTAGCTAGCTAATGATTGTAGCTAGCTGACGTTACATCTGTCACTGACTTGGTACTCACCTTCATAGTTGTCTATGTAGCTTCCCATATACATCTGGAACCCCTTTTCATTCTTGCTAGCTGGAGCCTCGGAGGCTGATTTAACAATTCGATGTACATCATTAATACTAATTTGAGGCAAGTCCTGAAGACACCTAGTAAAAAAACGGCGACATAGTGGTAGTAACGTTATATCGTCGATAACATCTAGACTGACCGGAAATCGCCACACCGGTAGAAAGTGTGTTCGATCATGGAATATGCATAAGGGCTATTGGCTCTACTAACTCTCCTCTCCATGGCAACTGTTACAATGTTATTGTAAATGACAATGTTTTTTTCCAAGAAAGTAAAATAAAAATAGGTTATCTATTTGGTCAGGTTTATGGGTTTACATTCTGAAAATACCCACTGTGCACACCCTGGTTGAATCAACGTTGTTCCCACGTAATTTCAATGAAATTACATTGAACCAACGTGGAATAGACGTTGAATTGACATATGTCCCCAGTGGCTAACTGCATAAGCAGAAATGGCATTATCCTTGTGGAGGGCCCTTCAAAAGCAGCATTTATAATTTAATGGTTTGACAGCCTTTAAAACACAATACTGCCACTGAGCCAAAGTCCATTTAGTCCATAAAATCATAAATGTCCAACCAAGCAAACACAACAAAATGGTTACAGGGCAGGACAATTCAGTGACAGGCCCTAAAAATCAGTGGGCTGTTTTTTTCCAAAACAACAGGTCGCAGGCAGCGTCAGAAGGCAGTGTGAAATTGTGCGGTACGGTGGGCAGGACCAAGTTTGGGAAACCCTGCTATATGAAATCCTTGGTACGTCCCTACCTTAAACCCTAAACTTAACACCTATCCTTATCATAACCTTGGACGTCCCAAGGATTCAAAATTGCAAGGACTGATGCAGAATAACTGACTGACTGAAGGAGCCAGTGGAGTGGGTCAGTTCACTCCAGTTCTGTTTGACTGGGGCAGTGAGACAGGCTCTGGGAGGCAGCACAGCATACAACAGTGCAGGAAACCCTGTCTCTGTAGGAGAGTGGGCATCAGCGTAGCAGTGGCAGAGACTGCTGTGCACATCCATATAATGAACAGTCACACAGAAACAAACATGACCAGCCACAGTCACACACACACTGTTCGCATCCTTCTTTGAACATCCTCACAGCTGCATGCACACACAGGTGCACACACACGCAGCATGCACAAGGCAACATTATGCACACACAACAAATACACCCATGCATGCACATTACTACTCCCATAGGGCGGCGCATAGCGTCGTCCGGGTTTGGCCGGGCTAGGCCGTCATTGTAAATAAGAATTTGTTCTTAACTGACATGCCTAGTTAAAAAAAGGTTCAATATTGTTTTTTTTGTTTTTTTACAATTCTCATCAGCCAGTCCCCCAGCCCTACACATCCTTATAGGACCAAGACAGGCTTCTGGATGACTCAAAGCCTGGACTGCAGCAGTGGAAAACATCAGGAGAGATTAAAATTGTGTCAAAATAGACAAAAAGGAGAGAGGGAGTGGGAAAAGGGGGAGGGTGCACTGACAGAGCAAGGAGAGAGAGCGGAGACAGACAGGCAGCTACGCGGGAGTGTGTGACATCAAGCAGGGCTTCTTCACACTAAGCCGAGCGCAGACAATAGGGTTAGGGGGGCTTCACTTCCACTTACCTAACAGCACCGACACAATGGTCGCAATCAGCAACCAGTTCCTCTTCAGTAAGCCTTTGAGGTCCCAGCCCCTGTGTTCTTTCATCTTGTCCACTGGCAGCGGCTTCCTTTAGCCCCCACAATAGATGGCACAATGGAAGTCGGACACAAAAGGAACAACGTATTGGGTGGCCAGCTGACAGATGTAAGCAGGCAGTAGAGGCTAGTAGCTGTATACGCTCCAGCTATAACTACCTAAACTGAAGATGCAGCTCTCCCGCGTGGCCGTCAGTTGTTTCTGATGGAGAGGGAGAAAAACGCCTCCTGAGTGTGTCCCTCTGTGTGTGTGTGTGTGTGTGTGAGGCAGAAAGTATGCGTGACAGAGAATGAGATCGATCAGCAGGTTTTTACCCGTAAGGGTTACCTCCAACCCACCACCATTCCACACACACACCCCGTCCCTCCCTCACAGACACACGAAGGCTCCATTCCCAGAATACACTGCCACCTACTGTGTCTTTAGACACCTAATCATTACTCTAACACCGAAAGGCATTCTACAGGAATATATAACTTGTAAAAACACAATAAAACAACGAATTAAAAGTTCTTTACAATTACCAAGTTCATTATTTTACAATAAAAATAAACATTCTGTATTTCACAGGTATACTGTATACTGAAGAATGTTATGAAATGATAAGGACAGAAGAATGTTTAGAAATTGGTTATGTTCTAAATGTTTAATTAGAACAGCATTAACTAATCCAAATTACAGTTAATTTTATACAGAATTCTTAGATGTTCAATACATTACATTTACTCATTCCAAAATGAATTATTAGAACTATAATATTTATAAAAATCTATCAACAAAACTGATTAAAAAAAACAGAATGCATGTATTAAAATCCTATCACCCCATATAAACCTGGGTGCTAGTCTGTCCACTGTGGGGCTGTTGTGGAGTATGCTCTATTCGACTGAGTATGCTCCCCGCCTCACAACGGGAGAATCTGCTTCCTCCGATGCCTTCAGAGGAGTGACTTTCTGAGGAGGCGTTAGGCGACTGGCTGCCTGTGATCTTCACTTCAGTGGGGTTACTCATGGTCAGCGGAGGGCCAGACTATCAGTGGGGGTCTGGACAGTAGATGGTCTTCCATGGGACTGGACTGTGGAGGGGCTGTTTGCGGGGGTCTTCTCCCCCGCTGCGGTGTCCGTCAGGGACATTTGTCCAAATCTGCAGAACAAGCAACCATATCACACATAAAAGCAATCAATATGAATCCACAATAACAAATACAAAAAGCTGACAGTCAGCGGAGCAACCAGGTGCATTATTGCGCATGAAAGAATAGTGAAGACATGAGACATGCAGCTCCCCTGTTTTTCTCTTAGGGACAATACAATTATCCTACCTAGAATAGCCTATAACACCACAATGCAATGAATAATTGCATTATTGTTTTCAAGCGAGTTTCAACATAGCCCAAATATTTATAATTTATATTTTAAAATGTATGATATTTTGTGTGTCAGAAACACAACCAGTCACAATATTTTCCTCTGATTATGCTACTTCAAAAGTATCCTGTAGGCATGCGCACATTTGTCCAAAATATACTTCCAGCGACCTTAAAATGGCTTGACGTTAAAAAGGTTGGATGGAAACCTGGTTATGTGAGTAACTTTGCAAGTAATTTTGGATAAAAAAAATGTCACGACAACATGGGAAATCATGCAATTTCACCTGAAGTTGAGTATATTGTGATAAACTGCAGGCCACACTACTGTCGAACTGCTTTGCTTTATCTTGGCCAGGTCACAATTGTAAATGAGAACTTGTTCTCAACTTGCCTACCTGGTTAAATAAAGGTTAAATAAATAAATAAATAAAAATTGTCTAGAGAGTTCTCAGCTATACTTTTCGTGGTCGTGGCTGTTTCTTTACCACCACAGACAGATGCTGGAACTAAGACCGCACTCAGTCAGCTGTATAAGGAAATAAGCAAACAGGAAACCACTCACCCAGAGGCGGCGCTCCTAGTGGCCCGAGACTTTAATGCAGGGAAACTTAAATCAGTTCTACCAAATCTCTATCAACATGTTAAATGTGCAACCAGAGGGGAAAAAATTCTCGATCACCTGTACTCCACACACAGAGACGCGTACAAAGCTCTTCCTCGCCCTCCATTTGGTAAATCCAACCACAACTCTATCCTCCTGATTCCTGCTTACAAGCTAAAATTAAAGCAGGAAGCACCAGTGACTCAGTCTATAAAAAAAATGGTCAGATGGAGCAAATGCTAAACTGCAGGACTGCTTTGCTATCACAGACTGGAACATGTTCCGGGATTCTTCCGATGACATTGAGGAATACACCACATCCGTCACTGGAATTATCAATAAATGCATTGAGGACGTCGTCCCCACAGTGCCTGTACGTATATACACCAAACAGAAGCCATGGATTACAGGCAACATTCGCACTGAAATAAAGGGTAGAGCTTCCGCTTTCAAGGTGCGGGACTCTAACCCGGAAGCTCCAGTATGATTCAATCTTACAGTGCCTTGCAAAAGTATTCGGCCCCCTTGAACTTTGCGACCTTTTGCCACATTTCAGGCTTCAAACATAAAGATATAAAACTGTATTTTTTTGTGAAGAATCAACAACAAGTGGGAGACAATCATGAAGTGGAACGACATTTATTGGATATTTCAAACTTTTTTAACAAATCAAAAACTGAAAAATTGGGCGTGCAAAATTATTTAGCCCCTTTACTTTCAGTGCAGCAAACTCTCTCCAGAAGTTCAGTGAGGATCTCTGAATGATCCAATGTTGACCTAAATGACTAATGATGATACATACAATCCACCTGTGTGTAATCAAGTCTCCGTATAAATGCACCTGCACTGTGATAGTCTCAGAGGTCCGTTAAAAGCGCAGAGAGCATCATGAAGAACAAGGAACACACCAGGCAGGTCCGAGATACTGTTGTGAAGAAGTTTAAAGCCGGATTTGGATACAAAAAGATTTCCCAAGCTTTAAACATCCCAAGGAGCACTGTGCAAGCGATAATATTGAAATGGAAGGAGTATCAGACCACTGCAAATCTACCAAGACCTGTCCGTCCCTCTAAACTTTCAGCTCATACAAGGAGAAGACTGATCAGAGATGCAGCCAAGAGGCCCATGATCACTCTGGATGAACTGCAGAGATCTACAGCTGAGGTGGGAGGCTCTGTCCATAGGACAACAATCAGTCGTATATTGCACAAATCTGGCCTTTATGGAAGAGTGGCAAGAAGAAAGCCATTTCTTAAAGATATCCATAAAAAATGTCGTTTAAAGTTTGCCACAAGCCACCTGGGAGACACACCAAACATGTGGAAGAAGGTGCTCTGGTCAGATGAAACCAAAATTGAACTTTTTGGCAACAATGCAAAATGTTATGTTTGGCGTAAAAGCAACACAGCTCATCACCCTGAACACCATCCCCACTGTCAAACATGGTGGTGGCAGCATCATGGTTTTGGCCTGCTTTTCTTCAGCAGGGACAGGGAAGATGGTTAAAATTGATGGGAAGATGGATGGAGCCAAATACAGGACCATTCTGGAAGAAAACCTGATGGAGTCTGCAAAAGACCTGAGACTGGGACGGAGATTTGTCTTCCAACAAGACAATGATCCAAAACATAAAGCAAAATCTACAATGGAATGGTTCAAAAATAAACATATCCAGGTGTTAGAATGGCCAAGTCAAAGTCCAGACCTGAATCCAATCGAGAATCTGTGGAAAGAACTGAAAACTGCTGTTCACAAATGCTCTCCATCCAACCTCACTGAGCTCGAGCTGTTTTGCAAGGAGGAATGGGAAAAAATTTCAGTCTCTCGATGTGCAAAACTGATAGAGACATACCCCAAGCGACTTACAGCTGTAATCGCAGCAAAAGGTGGCGCTACAAAGTATTAACTTAAGGGGGCTGAATAATTTTGCACGCCCAATTTTTCAGTTTTTGATTTGTTAAAAAAGTTTGAAATATCCAATAAATGTCATTCCACTTCATGATTGTGTCCCACTTGTTGTTGATTCTTCACAAAAAAATACAGTTTTATATCTTTATGTTTGAAGCCTGAAATGTGGCAAAAGGTCGCAAAGTTCAAGGGGGCCGAATACTTTCGCAAGGCACTGTAGCCCTGTATTGACACTTTGCCTGTTTGATGGTTCGTCGCAGGGCATAGCGGGATTTCTTGTAAGCTTCCGGGTGTGGCAGGGCTTGCAAACTATTACAGACTACAAAGGGAAGCACAGCCACGAGCTGCCCAGTGACACGAGCCTACCAGACGAGCTAAATCACTTCTATGCTCGCTTCGAGGCAAACAACACTGAGGCATGCATGAGAGCATCAGCTGTTCCGGACGACTGTGTGATCACGCTCTCTGTAGCCGACGTGAATAAGACCTTTAAACAGGTCAACATACACAAGGCTGCGGGGCCAGACGGATTACCAGGACGTGTGCTCCGGGCATGTGCTGACCAACTGGCAGGTGTCTTCACTGACAATTTCAACATGTCCCTGATTGAGTCTGTAATACCAACATGCTTCAAGCAGACCGCCATAGTCCCTGTGCCCAAGAACTCAAAGCGTCACGAACCCCGCTTCCTGAGTCTGTGTTTGCCTGTGTTTCTGTCCTGGAGTGTGTTTCCGGTGTCCTGGAACGCACCCTGTCTGGTTGCCGGGCAGATTAGCTTGTTGGGAGATCGATGTTCACCCGCACCTGTATCCCATCAGTAATCTGCACACCTGTCCTGATCATCACCTCTCCCCTTCAAAAGCTCTGACCTGACATCCATTCCCTGCCGGATCGTTAGCCATGAACATTACTCACCCGGATCATTTACCCCATTCCCGCCTGGTCATCAGAGGATTCCGCTTCCCCATTGGATCCACCTATTTACTCCCATCAACTCACCACCGCTGCCCGCTACGCCACCTGGATGTATCTACCCACTCACATTCACTTGTAAATAAATACTCAACTTCTTCCTACTCTCCTTGTCCTGGTCTGCTTCTGGGTTCGATTTTGAAGAAACGTGACAGAACGATCCGGCCAAGGATGAACCCAGCGGACCTGGATTCCGTTTGCCATGCCATTACCCAGCAGGGGAAGACACTGGGACAACACAAGACGACGCTACAGGAGATAGCGGGTGCAATCCAGAATTTATCTGCTAGCTTGACACAAATCCAGGATCAGCTCAGTTTGCCGGCGATTCATTCACCACCTGTTTCACCCATCTCACCTGCCGTGTCTGATGCGGTTTCCTTCCGTGAACCCAAGGTACCGACGCCTGATAAATATGAAGGGGATTTGGGAAGATGTCGTTAGTTTCTTATGCAGTGTGGGATAGTGTTTGATCTGCAGCCCCATTCTTACGCCACTGACAAGGCTAGGATAGCCTTTGTTATTGAACTGCTGCGTGGAAGAGCTCTGGAATGGGCTTCAGCCGTTTGGGAACGACAGGAGACCTGCATGGCTTCATACCAGGAATTCACGGGAGAGATGAGAAGGCTTTTTGACCATCCAGTCCGAGGTAAGGACGCAGCTAAACGTTTGTTCACTCTTCGCCAAGGAGCTTGCAGTGTGGCAGACTTTGTGATAGAATTCAGGACATTGGCTGTGGAGAGTGGTTGGAATGAGGAATCACTACAAGCGGTTTTTTACCAGGGGTTGTCGGAGCAACTCAAGGACGAGCTGATCTCCTATCCAGAGCCTAGTGACCTAGATAGTTTGGTTACCTTAGCTATTCGGGTAGATAATAGAGTCCGAGAGAGAAGGAGGGAGAAGCAGTGGTGTCCATCTAATCAATCTGAGACTCGGTTACCATTAGGGTCAGGAAGTGGTAGCTCGGGACATTACATCTCCGTTTGTCCTCAGCGCCCGTTAAACTGCTCGGCTCGTTAAGTTTGGGAGGTTTGTTAGCGAGCCAGTTTCAACCTCTCAAGAGCCCTGTCAGACCTCGTTTTCCTGCTACCCTCATAAATAAGAATCAGAGTTTAGCGATTAACGCTTTCATCGATTCAGGTGCCGATGACAGCTTCATTGATGCCGACTTAGTGGAACAGCTGGGGCTTTCCAAGGAGCAACTACCGGAAGCCATTGAAGCAACCACTCTGAACGGCAGTAGTCTGGCACGGATCACTATGAGGACCGAACCGGTTAAGATGTTGTTGTCGGGGAATCATTCAGAGGTTATTTCTTTTTTCATTTTGCCTTCCCCCCATGTTCCTCTGGTTCTTGGATACCCCTGGCTAAGAGAACACAATCCTTCGTTCGATTGGGTGACTGGTAAGGTGACTAGTTGGAGCATTGAGTGCCATGCTAACTGCCTCAGGACTGCCTGTTCTCATGCTGTCCCCAGTCGGGTCAGTGAGTCTGCTCCTCCTGATTTGTCCCTGGTTCCTGAAACATATCATGAGTTGGGTGAGGTGTTCAGTAAGCAGAAAGCTCAGTCACTTCCTCCCCACCGACCTTATGATTGTACAATTAAGCTGTTCCCTGGAGCTGCCTTTCCCAAGGGACGGTTATACAGTATTTCTCGACCTGAGCGGGAAGCCATGGAGACCTACATAAAGGAGTCTCTTGCTGCAGGTCTCATTCGTCCCTCATCATCACCCCTGGGAGCTGGATTTTTTTTTGTGAGTAAGAAGGATGGCTCTCTTCGACCGTGTATTGATTATCGGGGGTTGAATGATATTACGGTCAAAAACAAGTACCCCTTGCCCTTGATGAGCTCCGCTTTCGATTCTTTACAGGGTGCTACTGTGTTTACGAAGCTTGATCTACGCAATGCGTATCATCTGGTTCGGATCAAAGAGGGGGACGAGTGGTTGACTGGATTCAACACACCTATGGGACATTTCGAGTACCAGGTGATGCCGTTTGGACTTTCCAACGCTCCAGCAGTGTTCCAAAGTTTGGTGAATGACGTGCTGAGGGATATGATCGGTCTGTTTGTGTTCGTTTACCTGGATGACATCCTGATTTTCTCCAAGGAGCTTTCCAGCCACATCCAGCATGTTAAACAGGTTCTGCAGCGGTTATTGGAGAACCGTCTGTTTGTGAAGGCAGAGAAGTGTGATTTTCACGCCCACACTACATCCTTCCTCGGGTACATCATCTCCAGGGGTGAGATCAAGATGGACCAAGAGAAGGTTCGGGCGGTTCGGGATTGGGCCCGGCCCGGTACGAGATTGCAGCTCCAGAGATTCCTGGGATTTGCGAACTTCTATCGGAGGTTTATCCGTGATTACAGCCGGGTGGCCGCCCCTTTAACTGCTCTGACGTCTTGCACCAGAATATTCTGTTGGACTCCTGAGGCAGACCGAGCATTTCTGAACTTGAAGAGCTGATTCACCAACGCGCCGATTCTATCTCAACCTGACACTTCCCGTCAGTTTGTTGTTGAGGTGGACGCGTCTGATGTGGGGGTGGGCGCCATCCTGTCCCAGCGTAGCTCCACTGACGGTAAACTCCATCCCTGCGCCTTCTACTCTTGTCGTCTTTCACCAGCTGAGAGAAACTACGATGTGGGTAACCGGGAGCTTCTCGCTGTGAAGCTTGCCTTGGAGGAGTGGCGTCACTGGTTGGAGGGAGCGGAGCAACCGTTTGTGGTCTGGACTGACCACAAGAATCTGGCTTACGTGCAATCGGCTAAACGTCTCAACTCCCGTCAGGCCAGGTGGGCTTTGTTTTTTGGACGCTTCAATTTTTCCCTGACGTTCCGACCTGGGTCGAAGAACGGCAAAGCGGACGCCTTGTCCCGGATGTTCTCCAAGACGGATGAGAGTGGGGCCAAGACTGAGACGATTCTTCCCCAGAACCTTGTCGTGGGAGCCGTTACATGGAAGATTGAGGAGGATGTGATGGCGGCCCTTCGGACGCAGCCCGGCCCCGGTAACGGTCCACCAGGTCGGTTGTTCGTGCCTGAGTCGGTCCGTTCTGCTGTTCTTCAGTGGTCCCACGCCAGCAAGATAGCTTGTCACCCTGGCGATGCTCGGACTATGGCGCTACTGCGCAGACGATTTTGGTGGCCTGCCATGGGAGAAGATACCCGGAGGTTTGTTGCCGCATGTCCTGTTTGTGCTCAGAACAAAAGTACCAATCGGCCCAGCTCTGGGCTTCTTCACCCCCTACCTATTCCTCTGCGACCTAGGTCGCATCTGGCCCTGGATTTTGTCACGGGATTGCCCCCTTCTGTTGGGAACACGGTCATTCTGACCATTGTGGACAGATTCAGCAAGTTTGCTCATTTTGTCCCTCTCTCCAAGCTTCCATCTGCCACGGAGACGTCCGAGATCCTTGTTAGGGAGGTTTTCAGGGTCCACGGATTGCCCAGTGACATTGTTTCTGACCGTGGTCCTCAATTTACCTCTGCTGTCTGGAAATCCTTCTGTTTGGCCATTGGAGCTACAGTCAGTCTCACTTCTGGATTTCACCCACAATCTAATGGTCAGGCGGAGAGAGCCAACCAGAAGATGGAGTCCACGCTGCGTTGTCTTGTCTCCTCTGATCCCACCTCTTGGTCATCTCAATTACCCTGGGTCGAGTATGCCCATAATACCCTTCCTTCATCTGCCACTGGGATGTCCCCCTTCCAATGCCTGTACGGATACCAACCTCCCTTGTTTCCTTCTCAGGAGAGGGATCTTTCGGTTCCTTCTGTCCAGGCCCACATTCGTCGTTGCCACTGGACCTGGCATCGGGCCAGGAAGGTTCTCCTTAGAGTTTCTGACCGGTATCAGATCCAGGCGAATCGTCGCCGTATTCCTGCTCCCGCTTACACCATCGGAGATAAGGTTTGGTTGGCTACACGGGATCTTCCTCTACGGACTGAGTCGAGGAAACTGTCACCGAAGTTCATTGGTCCGTTTGTGGTGGAGAGAATCATTAACCCTGTTGTGGTCCGACTCAAATTGCCGGCAACGCTTCGAGTACACCCCACTTTTCATGTCTCCTGCCTCAAGCCGGTTCTCATCAGTCCTCTGTTGCCCCCTCCTCCTCGTCCTCCTCCTCCTCGGATGATCGGAGGTGGTCCTGCCTACACGGTGCGCCGCATAATGGATTCCAGACGGCGGGGTCGAGGTTTCCAATATCTCGTGGATTGGGAAGGATATGGTCCAGAGGAGAGGAGTTGGAATCCTCGGCGTCAGATCCTTGATGACGACCTGCTTCGTGACTTCTACCGCCTCCACCCTGGCGCTCTAGGTAGTCCGCCCGGTGGCGTTCGTCGGAGGGGAGGTACTGTCACGAACCCCGCTTCCTGAGTCTGTGTTTGCCTGTGTTTCTGTCCTGGAGTGTGTTTCCGGTGTCCTGGAACGCACCCTGTCTGGTTGCCGGGCAGATTAGCTTGTTGGGAGATCGATGTTCACCCGCACCTGTATCCCATCAGTAATCTGCACACCTGTCCTGATCATCACCTCTCCCCTTCAAAAGCTCTGACCTGACATCCATTCCCTGCCGGATCGTTAGCCATGAACATTACTCACCCGGATCATTTACCCCATTCCCGCCTGGTCATCAGAGGATTCCGCTTCCCCATTGGATCCACCTATTTACTCCCATCAACTCACCACCGCTGCCCGCTACGCCACCTGGATGTATCTACCCACTCACATTCACTTGTAAATAAATACTCACCTTCTTCCTACTCTCCTTGTCCTGGTCTGCTTCTGGGTTCGATTTTGAAGAAACGTGACACAAAGGCAACCTGCCTAAATGACTACAGACCCGTAGCACTCAAGTCCGTAGCCATGAAGTGCTTTGAAAGGCTGGTAATGGCTCACATCAACACTATTATCCCAGAAACCCTAGACCCACTCGAATTTGCATACCGCCCAAACAGATCCAAAGATGATGCAATCTCTATTGATCTCCACACGGCCCTTTCCCACCTGGACAAAAGGAACACCTATGTGAGAATGCTGTTCATTGACTACAGCTCAGCGTTCAACACCATAGTACCCTCAAAGCTCATCACCAAGCTAAGGATCCTGGGACTAAACACCTCCCTCTGCAACTGGATCCTGGACTTCCTGACAGGCCACCCCCAGGTGGTGAGGGTAGGTTGCAACACATCTGCCAAGCTGATCCTCAACACTGGAGCTCCCCAGGGGTGCGTGCTCAGTCCCCTCCTGTACTCCCTGTTCACTCACGACTGCATGGCCAGGCACGACTCCAACATCATCATTAAGTTTGCTGACGACACAACAGTGGTAGGCCTGATCACCGACAACGACGAGACAGCCTATAGGGAGGTCAGAGACCTGGCCGGGTGGTGCCAGAATAACAACCTATCCCTCAACATAACCAAGACTAAGAAGATGATTGTGGACTTACAGGAAAAGGAGCACCGAGCTCGTCCCCATTCTCATCGACGGGGCTGTAGTGGAGCAGGTTGAAAGCTTCAAATTCCTTGGTGTCCACATCAACAACAAACTAGAATGGTCCAAACACACCAAGACAGTCGTGAAGAGGGCACGACAAAGCCTATTCCCCCTCAGGAAACTAAAAAGATTTGGCGTGGGTCCTGAGATCCTCAAAAGGTTCTACAGCTGCAACATCGAGAGCATCCTGACCGGTTGCATCACTGCCTGGTACGGCAATTGCTCGGTCTCCGACCGCAAGGCACTTCAGAGAGTAGTGCATACGGCCCAGTACATCACTGGGGCAAAGCTGCCTGCCATCCAGGACCTCTACACGAGGCGGTGTCAGAGAAAGGCCCTAAAAATTGTCTGTCAAAGACCCCAGCCACCCCAGTCATAGACTATTCTCTCTACTAACACATGGCAAGCGGTACTGGAGTGCCAAGTCTAGGACAAAAAGGCTTCTCAACAGTTTTTACCCCCAAGCCATAAGACCTGAACAGGTAACCAAATGGTTACCCGGACTATTTGCATTGTGTATTCCCCCCCCCCCCCCCCCCCCCAACCCCTCTTTTACGCTGCTGCTACTCGCTGTTCATCATATATGCATTGTCACTTTAATGATACCTACATGTACATACTACCTCAATAAGCCTGTCTAACAGGTGTCTGTATGTAGCCTTGCTACTCTTTTTTTCTCTTTTTACTGTTGTTTTATTTATTTACTTACCTACACACACACACCTTTTTTTCCCCACACCATTGGTTAGAGCCTGTAAGTAAGCATTTCACTGTAAGGTTTACACCTGTTGTATTCGGCGCACGTGACAAATAAACTTTGATTTGAATTTATTGGGCTACAGGTTAAATAAGTTCTGATGAACTTCAGAGGGTGGTGAACGTGCAAGGCGATGAGCTTGATGCTCCTTTCAATAAAAATGTAGGGTTTTATTCTGGTGACATGAGGATCTATGCTTGGCTGACGTCTGACAAATAAAAATAATCTCATCATGTAGTATGCTATACCCGCACAGTATCTGCAAATAGTTGGCTAGAGCGCACGTGCCAATATCAGAGTGGGCACATTCGTTATACATACGCAACATTTATAGTGACAAAACTATCAGTTTACCATTGAAAATGGGATGGAAACCCATTTAACTTGTATTTTTTATTCGGTACATGGGAATTTAATCGCAAAAGTTATTTCTATATGCACATACTTTTATTCCCAACAAGTCAATTTGATGGAAACACATCTCTGTTGAGAAAATGTCCAATACAACATACAGAGATAGATAGCCAGACGCATGTTTCGAAACACAAAAAAGAAAAACTGATTGGAAGTCGGACTGCGAATCGCAAAACAATGTTTCAACTTCAAGAACACGTCGCTCTACAAAGCACAACGGCCCGGAGAGCTCTGCAGGTAGTCAGCACCATAGACAGCAGTACACAATCCGAGATTCATCAAAACCATTCATCGCAGCACATGACAGGCTCATTTAGCCGATATTCAAAGATAAAGTAGGTCTACAACTACAAAACTGGCACAGCGTAAGCAACACGTGCGGCAGGCAGTGTCACACACACACATACCGCCTGCCTATAGGTGCAGATAGGTGATGATCAAGCGGGCCTGTAATAACATTCTGACTGCATTCATCTTAACCAAAGACCAATAAAAAAAATGTTTTAATAAAAAAGTCACTAATAAAAAAAGTCAATATGTTCTCTGCTCAGCCGTTCTAGCCATGTTGTAGTTTCATGAAGCCGCTTTCTCGTGCGCCCTCTTCGCAAACTCAATTGTTGCTTGTTTTGTCAGGCCGTCTCTTTCGCAGTGTTCTCCATTGTGTCATAGGTCTCATCTGTGCGCATCTGTCTGATCTCAGCCATCCAGGCATCAAATAGGTCCACGGCAGTGTTTACGTCTATCCAATCATTTTGCAGATACTATAGTTAGAAAGGATGTACGTTTTCTTTAGTAAAGAATTCCAAAACATAAATATCAACTAAAATGTGCACATTTTCTTTAATCAGGTCATCGACTTCAGAGGCCGAATTTGGTGTAAGCTTGTATGGCTATGGTGCTTTATTCGGCGCAGGGCTTCAAGGATCGTGGGCAGGCTCATTATAACCGCTTCTGTGGCCTGTTTCCAGGAGGCCCAGCTTGTGTCCAATAGGCTCTTCATAGTGAGAGTGGCTCTCTCCATCTCCATTTTTGTCCCGTTTCTCCTCAAGTAGGCTTATTTTAAACCTTGAGAAGCTAGAAGTCAAAAAGCAGTACAGGGTGCTCCAATATACCAACAAAAACACGTTGTTTTTGCTACACAAGGAACATGCATCATTAATTAGAATTAAATTGAGGTTATATGCTGCAGCAGCAGTGCATTTAGAAAGCCTTGTTCGCACGGGTCATTTTATTAATCGACACCCGCGCAGAGGCTACGCTTCATAGTCACTGCTATCTGTAATCGTTGGGACGTCGTAAACCCTAACCATAAGGGCCAGTTAGGGTAAATAGAGCGTTTTGGTATTTTGAATTTGGAACCTTACCTTAATAACCACGTCCAATTTGAACTTCAAGTGGATAGGGACGTCCCAATGACACCGGATAGCACAGAACCTTCCATCGCCTCAAGTAGCCCCTGTCACGGCTTTTCCATGCCGTTTTTCTTGTTGCAAGGACGATGACTATAAGAGGTAGGATGCAAGGATGATGACTATGAGAAGTCGGTTTTAAGTGGAACACAGGATGCAATTAAAGTTTTAATTTTCTCTCGCTGCTTGCGTTTTAGCGCACCCGATTTGTAGCCTACTTTTTATCCAGATCATTTTTTGCCTTAATGTAACTTAGCTAGCACGGGGCCGGGCAACAGCTAGCTAGACGTGGCCTGGCCTCGATGAGCTCGTGCAACGGAGTAGGCTACACATCAATCGAATATGACAGGCCGTGGTCATTTCTTTATTGAAATAATAATAATAATAACATTGAATGGGCTTGATTTTTGAATAATTGTCATGTTAATTGTCATGTTGTTTTGGTACTGTATGAAGTAGGCTGTAAGCAGTGGCGGAACTAGAGTTTTATACATGCAGTGTTTTATACTTAACCCAGAGTTCTTCAATGTGGCAGATATTGTGGTCCAAAACGGTTACTTCATTAGAATTCTTTAACATACTATGAATAGTCAGTGTCTCTACCTCGGAACTGCAGCTCAATTTCTCTCTCACACACTGTACTATACTCACATACTGGAAAGACTTGGGTCACTGTTTTCATGAATATATAATCTGGGTCTATAAGTGTTGAACATCCTAAATATTTTCAGAAAATAAAGCTCAAGCACCAAGGAGATAAGATTGCAATTTATGTAACACACAAATGCTTAGTTAATTTACAAAAAATGAAATTTACAACAAAAAACACTGCAATTTGACATACCAGGTTTCAAGCAGAAATGGACTTGAAAAATAAAAAATAATTTTGGTGCCCATCAATATTACAAACTTAGAGTATCATATTTATGCTCATATACACTACAGTTCAAAAGTTTGGGATCACTTAGAAATGTCCTTGTTTTTGAAAGAAAAGCACATTTCTCGTTCATTAAAATAACATAAAATTGATCACAAATACAGAGTAGACATTGTTAATGTTGTAAATGACTAATTATTTTTTTATGGAATAGGCGTAAAGAGGCCCATTATCAGCAACCATCACTCATGTGTTCTAATGGCGCATTGTGTTATCTAATCGAAGTTTATCATTTTAAATTGATCGTTAGAAACACCTTTTGCAATTATTTTAGTATAGCTAAACTGTTGTTCTGATTAAAGAAGCAATAAAACTGGCCTTCTTTAGACTAGTTGAGTATCTGGATCATCAGCATTTGTGGGTTTGACTACAGGCTCAAAATGGCCAGAAACAAAGACTTTCTTCTGAAACTCATCAGTCTATTCTTGTTCTGAGAAATGAAGGCTATTCCATGAGATAAATTGACAAGAAACTGAAGATCACATACAATGCTGTGTACTACTCCTTTCACAGAACACGCAAACCAGCTCTAACTAGAATAGAAAGGAGTGGGAGGCCCCGGTGCACAACTGAGCAGGAGGACAAGTACATTAGAGCGTCTAGTTTGAGAAACAGACACCTCACAAGTCCTCAATTGGCAGCTTCATTAAATAGTGCCCGCAAAACACCAGTCTCAATGTCAACAGTGAAGAGGCGACTCCGTGATGCTGGCGTTCTAGGCAGAGTTGCAAAGAAAAAGCCATAACTCTGTCCAGTGTCTGTGTTCTTTTGCCCATCTTAATCATTTATTTTTATTAACCAGTCTGTGATATGGCAGCCTAGTTTTATATAGGCTACACCCTCCCAGCAGCGCAAACATTTTCTTAGAAATATAACTTGGCCCTTTGCTTCTCCGAGCATGCCTATATATAGGCTATGTATGGATCATTTGTTTGAGACCTTTGAGGCCATACCACACTAGGCCTAGCAGAGAATCGGGTGAGAGGCAGCATCGGGCACACATATATTATATAAGCAATATAATAAGCAACTAATTAAGAAACACTGATACAATATGACATTTTTATTTTAAGGCAGTTAAGAACAAATTCTTATTTACAATGACGGCCTACAGTGGGTTAACTGCCTTGTTCAGGCGCAGAACGACAGATTGTCAGCTCTGGGATTCAATCCAGCAACCTTTTGGTTACTGGCCCAACGCTCTAACCACTAGGCTACCTGCGCCCCATTAAATCGATTACAAATTTCGTTACCCTCTCCTGGTCCCAAAAAATTATAATACTAAACCCTCCCCTTGACAAAAAATCCTGACCCTCCTCCAGTTTCCTTTGGGTAACAATTGCTTATATTTGACAACTCCCTAAAGTTGCCAGGGAATCTGAAAATTGTGTTGTAATTAAGACTACATATTTTCCCAGCTTTTTTCCCCAGACGGCCCGCCATTAAAGATGGTTAAGGAGGGAAATAATGCCTTTACAGCTTCTATGTGCGAGCCGCGAATGCACATCAATCCAAGAAGACAGTGGAGATCTAGCGCCCACTATCGGCTGCCTGGGCTAAAAAGAAATAAAGTGGAGCAGGGCACCCTGTTCCTTTGTTACGGTCCAAACACTTAAAAGACACACCCTATCCCCTTAAGTAGACAATTCTGATGACGTTTCATGACGTCTGACGAGTATACACTTGCAGGGCAAGGGGCGAGGGATGACTTTGTGTTGAGCATCCAGAAACAGTTTCATATTTATTTTGGCATTGTCTACATGTAAAACAATTATGGAAAGATATTCAGTTTTATAATTGTTAATATTCGTGATGACTTTAGTTTGTTATGGGAGAATGTGCTGCTCGGTTTCCTTAACCATAATAAAGATAAAGCAAAAAATAAAGTGGCGAGGGAGTAAGGAATGATTTTTAAATGGACCACCCTTGGCCGGAAATTCGTCACTCGTTCACCCCGCGATGATTGTGTTTTCAGCCACCGGTAGCTTGTGGGTGCTTTATATGCGCTACAGTCAATTAAGATTGCATGTCTACTTATATTAACTATATAATTATTAATATACGCCTACTGTATGATAGATAAATTAATTAGCAAACTAACAGTCTGCCTAGCTGGAACCTCTGAAGGAAACATTTTTATTTCTACAATTTCAAAAATATAACCAAACAAAAACATGAGAGGTGTTTGTGCCATCATGTGCATTAGAAGCACAATTTTGAACTTATTTCAATTAGTTTTTACTTACACTTGTATGGTGACTTCTCCATTGATGTTTTTAAGTTAAGTTTTCGCGGACTTTTCTTGACGGAGGTACAATCGTCGCAAATTGAATTATGAGGAGTTTCAGGCCCAGGAGTGAATATACACTGCTCAAAAAAATAAAGGAAACACTTAAACAACACAATGTAACTCCAAGTCAATCACACTTCTGTGAAATCAAACGGTCTACTTAGGAAGCAACACTTATTGACAATAAATTTCACATGCTGTTGTGCAAATGGAATAGACAACAGGTGGAAATTATAGGCATTTAGCAAGACACCCCCAATAATGGAGTGGTTCTGCAGGTGGGGACCACAGACCACTTCTCAGTTCCTATGCTTCCTGGCTGATGTTTTGGTCACTTTTGAATGCTGGCGGTGCTTTCACTCTAGTGGTAGCATGAGACGGAGTCTACAACCCACACAACTGGCTCAGGTAGTGCAGCTCATCCAGGATGGCACATCAATGCGAGATGTGGCAAGAAGGTTTGCTGTGTCTGTCAGCGTAGTGTCCAGATCATGGAGGCACTACCAGGAGACAGGCCAGTACATCAGGAGACGTGGAGGAGGCCGTAGGAGGGCAACAACCCAGCAGCAGGACCGCTACCTCCGCCTTTGTGCAAGGAGGAGAAGGAGGAGCACTGCCAGAGCCCTGCAAAATGACCTCCAGCATGCCACAAATGTGAATGTGTCTGCTCAAACGGTCAGAAACAGACTCCATGAGGGTGGTATGAGGGCCCGACGTCCACAGGTGGGGGTTGTGCTTACAGCCCAACACCGTGCAGGACGTTTGGCATTTGCCAGAGAACACCAAGATTGGCAAATTCGCCACTGGCGCCCAAGGCTCTTCACAGATGAAAGCAGGTTCACACTGAGCACATGTGACAGACATGACAGTCTAGAGACGCCGTGGAGAACGTTCTGCTGCCTGCAACATCCTCCAGCATGACCGGTTTGGCGGTGGGTCAGTCATGGTGTGGGGCGGCATTTATTTGGGGGGCCGCACAGCCCTCCATGTGCTCGCCAGAGGTAGCCTGACTTCCATTAGGTACCGAGATGAGATCCTCAGACCCCTTGTGAGACCATATGCTGGTGTGGTTGGCACTGGGTTCCTCCTAATGCAAGACAATGCTAGATCTCATGTGGCTGGAGTGTGTCAGCAGTTCTTGCAAGAGGAAGGCATTGATGCTATGGACTGGCCCACCCGTTCCCCAGACCTGAATCCAATTGAGCACATCTGGGACATCAAATCAAATCAAATGTATTTATATAGCCCTTCGTACATCAGCTGATATCTCAAAGTGCTGTACAGAAACCCAGCCTAAAACCCCAAACAGCAAGCAATGCAGGTGTAGAAGCACGGTGGCTAGGAAAAACTCCCTAGAAAGGCCCAAACCTAGGAAGAAACCTAGAGAGGAACCAGGCTATGTGGGGTGGCCAGTCCTCTTCTGGCTGTGCCGGGTGGAGATTACAACAGAACATGGACAAGATGTTCAAATGTTCATAAATGACCAGCATGGTCGTATAATAATAAGGCAGAACAGTTGAAACTGGAGCAGCAGCACGGTCAGGTGGACTGGGGACAGCAAGGAGTCATCATGTCAGGTAGTCCTGGGGCATGGTCCTAGGGCTCAGGTCAGTTGAAACTGGAGCAGCAGCACGGCCAGGTGGACTGGGGACAGCAAGGAGTCATCATGTCAGGTAGTCCGGGGGCATGGTCCTAGGGCTCAGGTCCTCCGAGAGAGAGAGAATTAGAGAACGCACACTTAGATTCACACAGGACACCGAATAGGACAGGAGAGGTACTCCAGATATAACAAACTGACCCTAGCCCCCCGACACATAAACTACTGCAGCATATATACTGGAGGCTGAGACAGGAGGGGTCAGGAGACACTGTGGCCCCATCCGAGGAAACCCCCGGACAGGGCCAAACAGGAAGGATATAACCCCACCCACTCTGCCAAAGCACAGCCCCCACACCACTACATCATGTCTCGCTCCATCCATCAACGCCACGTTGCACCACAGACTGTCCAGGAGTTGACGGATGCTTTAGTCCAGGTCTGGGAGGAGATCCCTCAGGAGACCATCCGCCACTTCATCAGGAGCATGCCCAGGTGTTGTAGGGAGGTCATACAGGCACGTGGAGGCCACACACACTACTGAGCCTCATTTTGACTTGTTTTAAGGACATTACATCAAAGTTGGATCAGCCTGTAGTGTGGTTTTCCACTTTAATTTTGAGTGTGACTCCAAATCCAGACCTCCATGGGTTGATAAATTTGATTTCCATTGATAATTTTTGTGTGATTTTGTCAGCACATTCAACTATGTAAAGAAAAAAGTATTTAATAAGAATATTTCATTCATTCAGATCTAGGATGTTATTTTAGTGTTCCCTTTATTTGTTTGAGCAGTGTACTCGCAAAGCCGTTTAATAACTAGGGTTGAGGGGCTTACGTTGCAAAATTCCCTTGCTTGGCTAATCATATTGACCGCTCAGGGATTCCCCCAAGGGCTTAAGTCGAGGGTGTGTATTTTAAGTGGACCGCATACCTAGAGTGTCGCAGGTAGGCCTACTGCAAGATTTTGTTCCAACTAGACATCACACCTGAGACCTGACCAACTGAGCTAATTGATCAGTTCCGTGATTTCCTAAAATTCAACACACCTGGTCTTCCAGGTAGGTTAAAGTAAAAACATGAAGTGCCTGCAGCACCTCGGGACCAGGGTTGCCTACCTTTTGAAGTAGAGCAATGATAGAGTAAATCCGACATGGACAATATGCCTGAAATGAAGTGTGTATTGGTTACTTCCATAATGATTTCTTAATTCAGAATCACTAAACAACAATAGTTTCATGTTAATGATATCCCTCTCTCCAAAGACCAGGCAGAAGATGATTAGTCCCAAAATATTGACTCCGCAACCCATTCACCCAGGACTGGGACTTCAGTAATCACTTTTGCATCCTGAAAAGAGAAGGGAGTGAAGCTTAGCGATGACAAAAGCCTTCTTGTTACAGACATGGTGAATTGCAGCAAGTCCTCATCCGTACGACGGCTTTCAAGGTAAGTAAAGGATGAGGCAATATTCTTACCTGCCTATCAGGGTTTCACAGACTCTGTCCTGGGTACCCCCCTTGGTGCACTTTTTGGTGTTTGCCCAAGCACTACACAGCTGATTTAAAACAACCAAAGCTTGATGATGAATTGGTTATTTGAGTCATCTGTGTAGGGCAAAGAAACTAAACGTGTCCCCAGGACAGAGTTGGGGAAACCCTGCAAGTGAAGATGACAAACATTGGTCTGCATGTTGATAAGCACACCAATAGATGGCAGTAACACAGGAGTTCATTTACATCAGTGGTGCGTTCATTCCGCTTCAATGTGTGCTACCTTGCGTTATGGTTTTTACTGAATGACACGTTTGCTCTTGTTTGGTGGATGTGGCGAGGTGTGGCCTGATCAATATGGGTGTGACCATTTAAAATAACTCGTCCAACACACCATATGACCGGGATAGTCTGGGGCAGAACATCATTATAATAATTTGTACAAGCCCAATAATAGATTGTATTTGAAAATAACAGTTTCATACCTTGATTATATTGAGACAAGATCCCATATGTCTCTTTTATTTGTGGGAAACCGAATAACTAAATGAAACACATTTTTAGTTAAAATTCCTTGTGATTTTAGGCTTTTTAACCCAAAAAAGTAATACTACAAATAATTAGAACCACCCAAGGGCCACCTATTGCCGATCACTGACATATGTTTATCGCTGGTCATTCAGTACCGTTTCCGTTGAATTCAATGTTGCACACCGTTCTGTGGCACTGAATGCAACCCGGCTCTCGTGCAAGTGGGAACTAGAACATCTGTGTAGATGTGAATTACAGGTTATAGGTAGTATTTCTGGAAGCTTACTTTTTTTAAATCCGCAAAATAGAAATGTAAATATTGAGTAGATTTACTATATGAATACAGTTGTCAGGGACAGGCCAGGTTGGCTATTTTCAAGCTATTCAGAAAATATAGTTGACCAATTACTTCACACTGGAAGAAGTTAAGTTGCACTAAAGATACCCCTAAGAAAAATATAGTTTACTTAACTAAAACTACTTTGATAAAGTCACACACTACTTCCAAACTAATTTGTCATAAGTCTGAAATGTCATAGAATGCAAATAGTGTCACGCCCTGGTCTTAGTATTTTGTGTTTTCTTTCTTTATTTGGTCAGGCCAGGGTGTGACATGGGTTTATTTTGTGGTGTGTTTTTGTATTGGGGTTTTAGTAGGTATTGGGATTGGGATTGTGGTTTAGTAGGGTTGTCTAGAAAAGCCTATGGTTGCCTGAGGCGGCTCTCAATCAGAGGCTGGTGATTATCGTTGTCTCTGATTGGGAACCATATTTAGGCAGCCATATTCTTTGAGTGTTTCGTGGGTGATTGTTCCTGTCTCTGTTAGTTTGTCACCAGATAGGCTGTATAGGTTTTCACGGTCCGTTTTTGTATTGTTCGTGTTCATCTTCATTAAAGATGTATCAAATTAACCACGCTGCATTTTGGTCCGACTCTCTTTCACCTGAAGAAAACCGTAACAAATAGCATGAACAGATTAGTCTGTAGTCAAAATATCCTATTTAACACAGCAATGTTTCAAGTGAAAATTAGACAGGTCTGATGCTGAAAAAGAAAATACATTGTCTACTACACCCATGTTTTATTTTGACAAAAAAGTAGTGTTCCAATATTTAACTACACCGCTACAAGGCAACAAAAATAATTAACTACTGAAAATGCTATCAATATTTTAATTTAGTTCAACTACGCCCAAGCTACTGCAAAATGTAGTTTAGTTACTAATTTAACTAGTCCTACATTTAGTTCACTACTCCCCAACATTGGCTATTATAGCCAGGACTGTATGCTCAAATGACCTCTGGGAGTAAGGATTAATATTATTTATTTATATAAGAGGAAATGTCGACAGTACCAATCTACAGCTATAAAAAATACAAGGATAAAAAAAATCTCTGCCCTTCTCAGGATAATTGATTTTCACATGACTCCCTGTCATCAGTGGCGATTTTAGCATGTACAGTTAAAGTTGGAAGTTTACATACACTTAGGTTGGAGTCATTCAAATGCGTTTTTCAACCACTCCACACATTTCTTGTTGACAAACTATATTTTTTGCAAGTCGGTTAGGACATCTACTTTGTGCATGACACAAGTAATTTTTCCAACAATTGTTTACAGACAGATTATTTCACTTATTATTCACTGTATCACAATTCCAGGGGGTCAGAAGTTTACGTACATTAAGTTGACTGTGCCTTTTGGAAAATGTGCCAATTTGGAAAATTCCAGAAAATTATGTCATGGCTTTAGATGCTTCTGATTGGCTAATTGACATCATTTGAGTCAATTTGAGGTGTACCTGTGGATGTATTTCAAGGCCTACCTTCAAACTCCGTGCCTCTTTGCTTGACGTCATGGGAAAATCAAGACCTCTGTGGGGGGAAAAAATTGTAGACCTCCACAAGTCTGGTTCATCCTTGGGAGCAATTTCCAAATGCCTGAAGGTACCACGTTCATCTGCTCAAACAATAATACGCAAGTATAAACACCATGGGACCACGCAGCCGTAATACTGCTCAGGAAGGAGATGCATTCTGTCTCCTAGAGATGAACGTGCTTTGGTGCGAAAAGTGCAAATCAATCCCAGAACAACAGCAAAAGACCTTGTAAAGATACTGGAGGAAAGGGTACAAAAGTATCTATATCCACAGTAAAACGAGTCCTATATCGACGTAATCTGAAAGGCCGCTCAGCAAGGAAGAAGCCACTGCTCCAAAACCGGCATTAAAAAGCCAGACTATGGTTTGCAACTGCACATGGGGACAAAGATCGTACTTTTTGGAGAAATGTTATTTGGTCTGATGAAACAAAAATAGAACTGTTTGGCCATAATGACCATTGTTATACTTGGAGGACAAAGGGAGGCTTGCAAGCCGAAGAATACCATCCCAACCATGAAGCACGTGGGTGGCAGCATCATGTTGTGGGGGTGCTTTGCTGCAGCAGGGACTTGTGCACTTCGCAAACTAGATGTTATCATGAGGCAGGAAAATGATGTGGATATATTGAAGCAGCATCTCAAGACATTAGTCAGGAAGTTAAAGCCTTGTCGCAACTGGGTCTTCCAAATGGACAATGACCACAATCATACTTCCAAAGTTGTGGCAAATTGGCTTAAGGACGACAACAGTCATGGTATTGGAGTGGCCATCACAAAGCCCTGACCTCAATCCTATAGAAAATGTGTGGGCAGAACTGAAAGAGCGTGTGCGAGCAAGGAGGCCCTACAAACCTGACTCAGTTACACCAGCTCTGTCAGGAGGAATGGGCCAAAATTCACCCAACTTATTGTGGGAAGCTTGTGGAAGGCTACCCCAAACGTTTGACCTAAGTTAAACAATATAAAGGCAATGCTTCCAAATACTAATTGAGTGTATGTAAACCTCTGACCCACTGGGAATGTGATATAAGAAATAATAGCTGAAATAAATAATCCTCTCTACTATTATTCTGACATTTCACATTCTTAAAATAAAGTGGTGATCCTAACTGACCTAAGACAGGGAATTTTTACTAGGATTAAATTTCAGGAATTGTGAAAGCCAAATTCATTTAAATTCATGTTAAGGTGTATGTAAACTTCTGACTTTAACTGTACATCTTGGTGGGGCAAACAAAAATGTGGGGATGCATGCCACTACACTACACGGCACTAAACAATACATTAATTCCACTATAACAGTGCCAAACGGTGCCCACAAACTGTTAGGGCTGACATAAAGCTGTCCCAACAGTAGTCCCAACACCTTACATACCATTGCTACACCTGGCTATCAGCGGAGCTTTGTCTGGCAGCGAAACAATTCATTCAGCCTCATTTACTGCTTTAAAAAAACAACATAGCTGATATGGCTGACTCGCTTAAACAAATGTAGTTTCTACTGACAATTGAGATTTACAAACTATGGCATAAGAGGACAACAAACAGATAGGAGGCCATCCGTAATTTAAATTAAGACATTAATGAGCGAGCTAGGACGGACATAGCCATAAATATTTTTTCAGCACTTTTGAAATATACAGAGACAGAATTCAGAACATGAGCCGCTGTTAGTGTTCTCCCTGTACACCAAATCAGAACCGTAGGATAAATAAAGGGGACATATAAGCAGACAATGAAAGCTCTTACAATATTCAATGATTACATTTCTCTAAAACAGGTTATAGGCTACATGTGCACCACCAAGTCAGAACAGTAGGTGAAATTTAAGAGGGGAAAATAGACCAAATTATTAGGGTAAGGCACATGGGCTACTAACAGTTTACTACACAACATACACTTAATATTATTTCCTTAGCTTCAGTATGCATATTACATGATTTATGCAGCAGCATACAATACATTTTTGGGCTCCTCTTGTTGTGCTGTGCTCACTTGAACAGGAAGGTGATGCAGCTGTCCTTCACAGGCACATTTTGACATCAGTCTGGCATTCTCTGATTTTTATAGTGCTTTCAAGACAACTGGGAACTTGGGGGAAAAAAGTTTGAATCATGACAGCTGTGATCTATTTATGTCGTATATATTTTTAATCTCAATTTCCATCTACAGACTGAACATACATTTTTAACCTTTAGAACCGGAACCCCCATCAGAAGCTAGCCAGCTACTACCTAGTAGTCAGTTAACGGTGATGACCGCTAGCAGTGGTTAACTCGGCCATCAGCCAGCCTCAGCCCGGTCGGTTCCTGCCAGTCTGCACAACGCTATATCAACCCAGAGCATATCGATCGGACTGCTTTTTCTCTACCACAGCTCCGGATTCCTACAGCAAGCTCTGAAACTTTTACACCGGATCATCGCAGCAAGCTCGCTGCTATCCAAGTGGCTACTCCTGGCCAACGACTCTGTCCCGAAGCAAGCACCATTTAGCCTGGAGCTTAGCCTCGAGCTAGGCCCATCTCCCGGCTAGCCGAAGAGGTCCATCAGCCAATTCCTGGGCTACAATGCCTATTTTGCCAATTTGGCCTGGACCCTTTTACTGCCAACACGGAGCCCCGCCGATCCATCATGACAGGTCTGCCGACGTAACCGTCCGAGGGGGGTTTCAACAGGCTCTTCGGTTGCGATGTCCCCCGGAGGCCCATCTGCTAGCCTGCTAGCCCCTGCCCGCTAGCTGTCTGAATCGCTGTGTCTCCAGCTCGGCTAGCTACTCACTGGACCCTATGATCACTCAGCTACACATGCCTCTCCCTAATGTCAATATGCCTTGTCTATTGCTGTTTTGGTTAGTGGTTATTCACATCCTACCATACCCTTGTCTGTACATTATACCTTGAATCTATTCTTCCACACACAGAAATCTGCTCCTTTTACTCTCTGTTCCGAACCCACTAGACGACCAGCTCTTAGACTTTAGCCGTACCCTTATCCTTCTCTATGATGTAGAGGTTAACACAGGCCCTGCAACCCCTAGCGCCACTCCCATTCCCCAGGCGCTCTCATTTGTTGACTTCTTTAACCATAAAAGCCTTGGTTTCATGCATGTTAACTAGAGGTCGACCGATTATGATTTTTCAACGCCGATACCGATTATTGGAGGAACAAAAAAAGCCTTTTTTTTTTTTTGTTTTTTTGTAATAAAGACAATTACAACAATACTCAATTAACGCTTTTTTAAATGTTATTTTAACTTAATATAATACATCAATAAAATCAACTTAGCCTCAAATAAATAATAAAACATGTTCAATTTGGTTTAAATAATGCAAAAACAAAGTGTTGGAGAAGAAAGTGAAAGTGCAATATGTACCATGTAAGAAAGCTAACATTTCAGTTCTTTGCTCAGAACATGAGAACATATGAAAGCTGGTGGTTCCTTTTAACATGAGTCTTCAATATCCCCAGGTGAGAAGTTTTAGGTTGTAGTTATTATAGGACTAATTCTCTCTATACGACTTGTATTTCATATACCTTTGACTATTGGATGTTCTTATAGACACTTTAGTATTGCCAGTAACAGTATAGCTTCTATCTCTCTCCTCGCCGCTACCTGGGCTCGAACCAGGAACACATCGACAACAGCCACCCTCGAAGCAGCGTTACCCATGCAGAGCAAGGGGAACAACTACTCCAAGTCTCAGAGCGAGTGACATTTGAAACGCTATTAGCGCGCACCCCGCTAACTAGCTAGCCATTTCACATCGGTTACACCACCCTAATCTCGTGAGTTGATAGGCTTGAAGTCATAAACAGCGCAATGCTTGAAGCATTGCGTAGAGCTGCTGGCAAACCGCACAAAAGTGCTGTTTGAATGAATGCTTACGACACTGCTGCTGCCTACCATCGCTCAGTCAGAATGCTCTATAAAATCATAGACTTAATTATAATATAATACACAGAAATACGAGCCTTGGGTCATTAATATAGTCGAATGCGGAAACTATAATTTCGAAAACAAAACGTTTATTCTTTCAGTGAAATACGGAACCGTTACGTATTTTATCTAACGGATGGCATCCCTAAGTCTAAATATTGCTGTTACATTGCACAACCTTCACTGTTATGTCATAATTACGTAAAATTCTGGCAAATTAGTTCGCAATGAGCCAGGCGGCCCAAACTGTTGTATATACCCTGACTCTGGTAGCAATGAACTTTTCCTTTGGCTGCCTTTCCTTCCAGTTCTCTGATGCCAATGACTGGAACTAATTGCAAAAATCCCTGAAACTAGAGTCTTAAATCTCCCTCTAACTTTAAGCATCAGCTTCCAGAGCAGCTTACCGATCACTTTACCTGTACACAGCCAATCTGTAAATGGCACACCAAACTACCTCATCTCCATATTATTACTTATCCTCTTGCTCTTTTGCACCCCAGTATTTCTACTTGCACATCTCACTCCAGTGTTAATGCTAAATTGTAATTATTTCGCCTATATGGCCTATTTATTGCGTTTACCTCCCAACTCTTGTACACACTGGACATAGATTTTTCTATTGTGTTATCGACTGTACGTTTGTAACTCTTGTTTTTGTTGCACTTCTTGGCTTTATCTTGGCCAGGTCGGAGTTGTAAATGAGAACTTGTTCTCAACTGGCCTACCTGGTTAAATAAATGCGAAATAATTATGGAAAAAAAATTGGGGCCTGAGTTCCCGACCACTCAAAGTGTATTTTCCCAGTTGGAGCTCATTTTTTGAGTTCCCAGTTGTCTTGAACTCACACAGTTCTGAGTAAAAACATTGTTGAGTGTGGCAGAAAGCATGCTGGCATGGCCAATGTTGATTTTTTAAAATCATTTTAAGCTTGGAAAAGAGACCCTTAAACCGATAATTGGGACCACACACCCACTCCACTGAATAGCAGGCTAGTGATCGCTTTGCAATCCTTGCAGTTAGCCACTGATTCCTTCCAAACCACACATTTTTCAATTTGCGATTTCCAATTTGTTGTGTAATGTTTATTTCCAATGGCCTGTGATACTAGTTCAATGAAAATAGTGCCTTAGTCTTCCAGTAAAGTAGCTAGCAGACCAAACCATGTGGCTACAATTTTGTTAGTCTATAACAATTATATTTGTATGACTTAATTGCTATGAATAGTGGATGTCACTTGAAATTTTGACATTTTTAATAACGCCTTAGGGCGTGGCACGAACAAACGACAGACTTCGGCCAATGATCGTGGAAAACGAGTTTATGTGCAGGCCAAGAGCCAATCAACCGCCAGCAATAGGCTGCGATTCACTTGCGTGGAATCTGTAGCTGCTGCATGTGCAAGCGAGCGAGTAGTAGGAAGTACGTGTCGAGTAGAGTTGAAGCAAACTCTGGTTGAAGTAGCGAACATTGGCGTCGATGTGGATCAATATTACTCGCGGATAAATTACTCAACCATACCATAGTTGTGAGGTGGGGTTGTACTATAGGCTACACGTCAAGCTTTCCCGGCGGCATCTGGGAGGGAGAGAGTGCTGTGGCTTACTGGTTTTGCCGGGGACGAAACGGCGTGGGTTAGCTAAGGTGGGCCTTGCCTGGGTATATTATTTACCAGCTAGCTAGATAGCGACTTCAAATAAAATAAAGTGTTGTTAACCAACACTAGCTAACAACTTGCACGTTTTCCGCTGCGAATAGCAATTTGACAGCCTCCTGGGCGCATCCTGATCCGAAACTGCTTGGAGTATCACTCACACTAGCTAACGTTACAGTAGCTAAATGGGTGAGTAATCAACATCTGATTCATAACGTCATTCAGTTGTCATTTAACGTCAATATGAAATACAGACCTCGACATAGTAGCCCACAAATGCCATGCCATGCCAGGGTAGGGTATCATAATTAGCCAAGCTAACGTTAACTAGCAGAAGCATTTCCTTTGGGAGCATCAAGCTAGAAGACCGCACTTGGTGGCTCTAGCGTTAGATTCAAAGGAGTAACGTGAGGTGGGGTGAACATAGAGAAAGGGCAGCTAGCGGTTCACATGCCCATCGTAGCGTATACTTGTCAGACCGAGAATCGCATTATGTAACACTGGGCATTGCTAGACAGAACCTGCATTTTTGACAGCCATAAGCTGCTCGAATTTTTGGAGACGAGCTGCGTTTGTTTCAGTTTGAGACTCCTTATATAACGTGTGGATTTTTTTTCATTGATTCCTCAACTATTTATTATTTAGTTAACCACATGCACTGCATACATGTTATGACAGACATACTACTGGTTTACTAACATCAGTGTACTAAACTGTCTAAAGCGCAGATGTGTATCATCCATCTCACACTGTTACGCAATAGGCCTATGCACACACCGTTTTATATTGCTGTCCTTCTGGGGACCAAATAATTGATTCCATCCTATTTTTCGAACTCAACCTAACTCCTATGCCTAAAATATATTTTGTCCTTTTATGGACCTACAAAATGTCCCCACTTGTCTGAATTGTCCATGTTTTACTATCCTTGTGAGGAACTTTGGTACCCACAGGATAGTTAAACAAAAACACAGAGACAGACTGACAAATCAAAATGTTCATGGCCACTCTTAGTAATTGTGTGCTTGACATTTGGTAAGAAATGCGCTGACTGAGGATGCTCTCTCTTGCTGTAATGTACTTACTCCCATTTTAACCCGAATAAATTATTTCTAGTGACTTGCATTGGACTGTTGCGGAGGCTGTACTGTACTCTTGTCACATCAGGGTTTTTGACTATTCCAGAATTCTAGGGTATATGTTGAGCCTTCATTGCTGTACAAGGTGCAATCATACGGTACTAGCCTACGTGATTCAGCAGAAAGGAGGTCCGATGAACCCATATCCATCCACAAACACAGTATCTCTATAGGACGGGTGCTCCAGCTAAGCAGAAACGCTTAGGTCATTGCATTTATCATGGGCATTCCACCAAATTAGTACCTTTTTTTTTAAGCGTCCCTTTTGATATTGTAAGTAGAAATTGTGCACCAATATTGAATTTTAAAAGCTGTTATATTGAATGAAGTGGCCTTCAACATAGACCACATGGAACATCATGTCCTTCTGTGCGCCCTCTGACTTCTAGGAAGATTTTACCATTGTAAAACTCTTGTTGATTTGACCGTCATTTCTGAAGATTGTTATTGATTTAGTGATTAATTTAATCGCACAACGTCTGTCCTTCATTTTAAGTTCAACCTTGTTATGTGAACTGAACTCTCGTTTTAGTATGGTGAAACTATTCACTATTTTTTATTTTTTGTAAAGAGTCATTGAGCATGTAATAGTCAAATCATAGTATAAAACTCAGATGATCTGGTATTATACTTTGGCAATTTTCTGGTGGAAAACTGAGCAGGTAGATTATAATGTCAACCCTGTAAACCCGTAGATAGACGGGCAATTTAAAAACTCAAAATACTGTCAGTTCTGTACTTTCCCACAGTTAGATAAACTTGTAGATACCATTTCTATGTCTCTGCTTGCAGTTTGAAGAGAGGTAGTTTGGCAACTGGTTGTCTACAGGTAAAGTGTAGCATGCGTTAACTTCCTTCATACTGCGTGCAGCAATATAAACATCCATGGTATCCACGTTTTTTTTAAACGTAATTTTTTGTTTGTTTTATCCGACTCTGGATAGTTTGCATTCAATTGCCCCTTCCTGTTGCACACAGTAAGCTTCCATTCCCCCTGTCACGAGGGTTTAAGGCTAATTTACTGGCCCATTGCAGCCGTTTTGTCTCGATATCAAATTATTTCTGGGTAATAATTAGGTGCTTATTGTTTTCAATTAAAATGGTTAAAAAAACGAATCTTCTTGGCAAAGAGCAATTTCTCAAGCAAGAATTTAGCTAGGACTGTCGGAGTGGTCTGAGTGGGGAGGGGAAAACTGAAAATTAGCTGTTATTGACAGATTTTTAGAACTAACTAATTAATCAGCTGGTGATGTCACCAGGCATGCTAAACCTCCATCCCACCAAAACAGGTTTACATTTCAGGAAGTCTTTTAAAGCAGCTCTTACACTAAAAGGGGCATTATCATAACAATTTCACAGTATTATTCCAACCACAGTGTGGAAATGTGTATATAAAACACTGGAAAATGTATGTTTTTGACTGCACTTTTAAGATAATCTCCAACCCTGTTAGTCAACCTTGTTTCTTTATTTGGCACGCGATAGGTACAGTTGAAGTCGGAAGTTTACATACACCTTGGCCAAATACATTTGAACTCAGCTTTTTCACAATTCCTAACATTTAATCCTAGTAAAAATTCCCTGTTTTAGGATCACCACTTTATTTTAAGAATGTGAAATGTCAGAATAATATTTAATGATTTATTTCAGCTTTTATTTTTCATCACATCCCCAGTGGGTCAGAAGTTTACATACACTATCTGGTAGCATTGCCTTTTAAATTGTTTAACTTAGGTCAAACGTTACAGGTAGCCTTCCACAAGCTTCCCACAATAAGTTGTGTGAATTTTGTCCCATTCCTCCTGACAGCTGGTGTAACTTGAGTCCGGTTTATAGGCCTCCTTGCTCGCACATGCTTTTCCAGTTCTGCCCACAAATGTTCTATAGGATTGAGGTCAGGGCTTTGTGATGGCCACTCCAATACCTTGACATTGTTGTCCTTAAGCCGTTTTGCCACAACTTTGGAAGTATGCTTGCGTCATTGTCCATTTGGAAGACCCATTTGCTACCAAGCCTTAACTTCCTGACTGATGTCTTGAGATGTTGCTTCAATATAGCCACATAATTTCCTGCCTCATGATGCCATCTATTTTGTGAAGTGCACCAGTTCCTCCTGCAATAAAGCACCCCCACAACATGATGCTGCCACCCTCGTGCTTCATGGTTGGGATGGTGTTCTTTAGCTTGCAAGCCTCCCATTTTCCTCCAAACATAACAATGGTCATTATGGCCAAACAGTTCTATTTTTGTTTAATCAGACCAGAGAACATTTTTCCAAAAAGTACGATCTTTGTCCCCATGTGCAGTTGCAAACCGTAGTCTGGCTTTTTAATGCCGGTTTTGGAGCAGTGGCTTCTTCCTTGCTGAGCGGCCTTTCAGATTACGTCGATATAGGACTCGTTTTACTGTGGATATAGATACTTTTGTTCCTGTTTCCTCCAGCATCTTTACGAGGTCCTTTGCTGTTGTTCTGTGATTGATTTGCACTTTTCGCACCAAAGCACGTTCATCTCTAGGAGACAGAATGCGTCTCCTTCCTGAGCGGTATGACGGCTGCGTGGTCCAATGGTGTTTATTTTTGCGTACTATTGTTTGTACAGATGAACGTGGTACGTTCAGGCGTTTGGAAAGTGCTCCCAAGGATGAGCCAGACATGTGGAGGTCTACAATATATATTTTTTGATGTCTTGGCTGAATTTATTCAGATTTTTCCATGATGTCAAGCAAAGAGGCACGGAGTTTGAAGGTAGGCCTTGAAATACATCCACAGGTACACCTCCAATTGACTCAAATGATGTCAATTAGCCAATCAGAAGCTTCTAACACCATAACATCATTTTCTGGAATTGTCCAAGGCACAGTCAACTTAGTGTAAGTAAACTTCTGACTAGAGGTCGACCGATTATGATTTTTCAACATCGATACCGATTATTGGAGAACCAGAAATGCCGTTTAAAAAATAAATAATAATTATATTTGTAATAATGACAATTACAACAGTACTGAATTAACACTTAATATAATACATCAATAAAATCAATTTAGCCTCAAGTAGATAATGAAACATGTTCAATTTGGTTTAAATAATGCAAAAAGTGTTGGAGAAGAACGTAAAAGTGCAATATGTGCTATGTAAGAAAGCTAACGTTTCAGTTCCTTGCTCAGAACATGAGAACATATGAAAGCTGGTGGTTCCTTTTAACATGAGTCTTAAATATTTCCAGGTAAGAAGTTTTAGGTTGTAGTTATTATAGGACTATTTCCCTCTATACCATTTGTATTTCATTAACCTTTGACTATTGGATGTTCTTATAGGCACTTCATTACCAGTGTAACAGTATAGCCGTCCCTCTCCTCGCTCGAACCAGCAACACAACGACAACAGCCACCACATCGAAGCAGCGTTACCCATGCAGAGCAAGGGAAACAACCACCCCAAAGCTCAGAGCGAGTGATGTTTGAAACGCTATTAGCGCGCGCTAACTAGCCAGCCATTTCACTTCGGTCACACCAGCCTCATCTCGGAGTTGATAGGTTTTTAAGTCATAAACACCGCAATGCTTGACGCACAACGAAGAGCTGCTGGCAAAACGCACAAAAGTGCTGTTTGAATGAATGTTTACACACCTGCTTCTGCCTACCAGCGCTCAGTCAGATACTTGTATGCTCAGTCAGATTATATACAACACAGGACACGCTAGATAATATCTAGTAATATCATCAATCATGTGTAGTTAACTAGTGATTGATTGTTTTTTATAAGATTAATGCCAGCTAGCAACTTACCTTGGCTTACTGCATTTGCGTAACAGACAGTCTGTGGAGTGCAACGAGAGAGAGGCAGGTCGTTATTGCGTTGGACTAGTTAACTGTAAGGTTGCAAGATTGGATCCCCCGAGCTGACAAGGTGAAAATCTGTCATTCTGCCCCTGAACGAGGCAGTTAACCCACCGTTCCTAGGCCGTCATTGAAAATAAGAATGTGTTCTTAACTGACTTGCCTAGTTAAATAAAGATTAAATAAAGGTGTAAAAAAAAAATATATATATATATATATACATTTAAAAAATCTGCAAATCGGCACCCAAAAATACAGATTTCCGATTGTTATGAAAACTTGAAATCGGCCATTCCGATTAATCGGTCGACCTCTACTTCTGACCCACGGAAATTGTGCAACAGTGAGTTATAAGTGAAACAATTTTTCTGTAAGCAATTGTTGGAACGATGACTTGTCATGCAAAGTAGATGTCATAAGACTTGCCTAAACTATAGTTTGTTAACAAGAAATGTGTTGTGGTTGAAAAACGAGTTTTAATGACTCCAACCTAAGTGCATGTTGACTTCTGATGGGAAAACATGTTTTTTTATTAAGTTGAACATGCACTCTTTATAACAATGTTGGATGAGGTTACATGACCAAAAAGGTACTCATTTCATGAAGGACCCATTAATCCTTTTAATTTAAGAAGATGATAAGTAGAATCGTCAGTAGGCTGTCTTGACTCCTTGGAACAGAAAGTTAGGCCTAATGCTTATGGAGGATTGACTGGCCCTGTCACGTCTTTATGCAAACATTGCCTGTGTGTTTTATGACATGTTATGGGAACACCTGACTCAGGCCTCATTGGCTATAAGGAGGGACCCTGACAGATACCATAATCTGAAAGGCAAGAAAAATCCATTATAGAATGGAGGCCAGTCTGGAAAATGAAAGTCTCGTTTGACTGGTTTTAAAATGTCATACAATTTAATCCTAATCCTCACTGCACACAGGAGAACATCTGCGGGATGGGGAACGTCAGGGTCTTTGCTTTCTGTCTCTGTGTGTCACCGCACCTCCTCTTGGCCCCGTGCAGCCCAGAATCCAATTAGCTGAGCACTGTAACAGCTCCAGACACAAATCTCTAAATTATTAGTTGGCCCAGCATACCAGGTGTACTGTCTAGACACAGAGAATGTCCATTACGATAAGGACCCATCAAAGTACTGGCGGATCCCAACATGACTTGAACTCATTCATATTTTATTGACATGTTGGTGTTTACCCAGTGAGTATGTTGACGCAGTCGTAATGGTTTGATACCCGCTGCCTAGAGCTGGGACAATAAACCAAACATTTTAGGCGCTGGCCACTTATCGTGGACATTTTGCTGATATCGTTCATTATGATAAATAACCTATAGTACCCTACTAGAGAAATGTGAAGTTTGAAATGAAATACATTTGCTAATATGGGTGATTATGAACTTAATGTTCAATTTAGGGTTATGAAAATAGATAATTTTTTATGCAAAATAGATTTTTGTCCCTATTGCCCAGCTCTACCGCTGCCATGTGTCGGCTGTGCCCGAGGTTGTTGAGCTCCTCAGGGATGAGTTGTACATCCGCTCATGTCCTGATTTATACTAGGGCTCACCACTGTATGACCCCTAGACTGTCTATCATAGTGTTGTCTAGAGCTACCATTTGAGAGGGAGAATGAGGAAGGGAAGTGATGATGCAGCACAGAGCTGTGTGCATTCTTATTTGGTCTGAGGAGCCAAAAGGCTTAGATAGTCGGGGGGAAATCTTAAATTACAAAAATTATGCATGTTTTCAGGACAATTTGTCATGTTATGGGTCTCCCTTGACTTTGTAATACTGTTTGAGTCACTCCGATAGCGTAAGAACAAATCATAAGCCATGGCAACATTTTTTAGAATTGAAAGAAATTGGCTTTAAAATGGCAATTTTCTCCGCGGCCAAGAGATGTAAAAAAAATATGATTGTCAGTTGCCGACTGTGCCCAATACCACGACCCTGCCACGCCTCCCAGCTAAGCCCCATTTTGACCCAGAAACAATCCTGCTGTCTACTACCTTTTGTCTGTCTTGCTGTGTAGTAACGCTACTAAAACAGTGATTATAGACTACTTGTTTTGAGACACATTTTTATTCAGAATTCACAAAATCATGGATGGCGGATTTAGTTTTGCCTACATGTCTTCTCGTATAGTGTTTTATTGTGTGATATGACTTGTGGGTTGCTCTATACTGTATGGCCCAAGGTAGTTGTGGTCAAATGTAACATCCAGCCACAGTGTGTGATTTAAAAACGTTGAATAGCATAGGCTACCTTAGACCGAGGAGTAAATTGACACGTTAGGACGAGTGCTCATTCACTTTTTCCCTCCTCTCCCAGCAGATAACCTGAGCGACGCGTTGAAGAAGCTGAAGCTAGCCTCAGCGGACAGCGCCACAGACAGTGTGGAGAGCTGCCTGGACTGCTTGCTCAAAGCACTGGCCCACAACAGTAAGTTTGACCCTCACTCCTCAGAGTAAGTGAAATACACAGTACAGGATGGAGGAAATGGAGAGCCTAGTTAGACTATTTGGAGAACAAAAAAACATTCTAGTCACCAGGCTCACATTGTTTTTGTACAAGGCCTAAGAGAATATCTCAGTCAGTGTTATTCACAAACCTGTCTGTCCTCTTTCGTTTGGGAAACAACCAATATGGCTGAGAATTGCCAGTGCCGATACGGTATGTATCGCGATTCTCACGATTCTATATGTATTACGATTCGATACTGGTGATTTTATTGCGATTCAATGTTCCAAACATATTGATCACCATGTCTGCTGCAGAGGGAAAATGGAGATGCAGGAGAACAAGTTTTGATCAGTCATGGAAATAAAAGTCTGAGGATGATGCCCCTTCTAGTCTCTTTTGGCACAAGTGATGAACGTGCAATAGTCCGTTTGGGTGAGGAGATGGCCAAGAAAACCAAAAGGCCCACACTTTTGCCGATGCTACCTTTAGCCTAATAGTAAAAATCCAAGTGACTGTAATAATCAGTTCATTGATTAACCCTGCAGGTCTAAGAACTTAGATCGCAACATCTACTAAGCTAACATATGGAATTGTTTTAAGATGGTCATAAAATGTACTGTTTAAGCTAGATATTTTATCTTTTTAAATGAAACATTGAATTTGAGCTTTACTGCTATAGCCCATAGAAACGGATTGAATTACACATTTGTATATGACAAAACACAGTCAAAATGTATTGTAATGAATATGGTTTTGAAGTGTCTGTCCTATGTCTGAGAGAGATAAGACAACTCTGCCATTTTTAGACCTGTTTGGTTACTTCATTTGTGGCACTTTTACCCCCTATGCACGTGGTGCTATTTTTACAGCCTGGTACCAGGTTACCTTCAGACTACTCCCCTTAAGCTTGTGTGCGTCGTAGAGAAAAATAACTGACACCTTTGTGTGTGTGTGTGAGAGTCTCCCCTTTGTAGCTCAAACGGTTCTGGTTTTAAAGACTATTTTCTTGTGTAGAAAAACAGCTTTTAGAAGCCTCATGTCATGGAATAGGCACACACACACGCATTTATAATGGCGGAAAGAGGGGGTTGAGTTGCAGCCCCTACAAGAAACGGTAACTTGCATAAATACACAGGTAGCTTTTCAACATGTGACGCCTGGTTGCCTAGGGGCGGCCGGTTGCCTAGGGGCGGCCGGTTGCCTAGGGGCGGCCGGTTGCCTAGGGGCGGCCGGTTGCCTAGGGGCGGCCGGTTGCCTAGGGGCGGCCGGTTGCCTAGGGGCGGCCGGTTGCCTAGGGGCGGCCGGTTGCCTAGGGGCGGCCGGTTGCCTAGGGGTTGGAGCGCTGGTCTAGTAACCGGAAGGTTGCTAGATCAAATCCCCGAGCTGCCAAGGAAAAAACTGTCGTTCTGCCCCTGAACAAGGCAGTTAACCCACTGTTCCTACGCTGTCATTGTAAATAAGAATTTGTTCTTCACTGACTTGCCCAGTTAAATAAAGGTAAAATAAAAAAATAAAAAATTGGCTAAGAGGTTAATAATAATTTCAGGGCTGCACTGTCGTCCCGCTGGTAATTTGATTTATATGGGCCATTTTCTGGAGCTTGGTTTAGGATGATCATAAATAACCCCAAAAATGGAATGACCTGGATGGGAAGGGATTAACTGCCTCTCCTTACCCAACTCACCACATGGCTCTTTTTCAATTAATCCTTCCTCAATTCCCTACAGTCTTTCTACTTTCCTCTTTCTCAAAAAGCATTCGAAGGTGAGATGGGAGATAACTTGGATCTTCTCCAATATGGTTGAAAGGGCCAAGGGGATAGGATGCAAGGAATCAATGAAAGACAAATTGAGATGGAGCCCTCATCTTCTTTTTTTTTCAACTGTTCACCTCCTTTCTCCCCTCTTCCTCCTAGATGCTAATGCCAGTGAGAAGGTCCAGGAGATGGGCGTTCTCTCCCTGCTTCCCACCCTGCTGGCCCCACAGTCCTCCTGCACCCCCAAAGTAGCCAACATCATAGCTGAGGTGGCCAAAAATGGTGAGGCTCCCTCCGCTTGGTTTCTCCACACCTCATCTCATCCTCTCCAGGAAACACAATTCTCCTCATCTTGTCTGTATACCATTTATTTTTTATATATTTTTTTAAAGGTTTTATTATATTCTCAGCTTTGTGTGTCTGTCATACAGTGGCGGTTTAGCATACATCTGTATTTCTCATTTAATTGTCATTATCTTAATTTTGTTATTTTAATGGGATTGTGATTTATCTAGTTGTGGGCTGATGGTGAAGATTATGGATGATTCTCTTAAAGACGATCAATCTTAGACAGTCACTTATGGGTGATTATTCTATAGATGTTTGCTGTGTAGCCTAGATTGTGGTCTAGTCCCTTTGCTCATTTCTGTTTATTCACGCCACTCCCCATAAGCAATTCTGCCTTTACCCATTCCAACGGCAACAGATGGCTTCAGTCTCTCTAACAGAAGGCACCATAGGAGACCTGTCTGTTGGTGTTGCCATCCGTCTTGCTTTCCTAGACGGTAGTCGTTTTCACACAACGTCAGCACAGTGAATCATGCATTTACTTCCTGCCATACTGTAGCTTGATCAAGGGAAAATGCACAGCAGTGAGTGGCTCGTTTTGAGATTCAGGAGCTCGTAAGATCTAGTTGAGATTAGGTTGATTGATTCGTTCTAACCTCTAAGGCATTCATAACGCTCACAGAAGCACTTACTTAATAGACATGAAATAACATTTGCATTGTGCCCTATTTAAAGCTTTATACTAAGGTTGAGATTGGGCATTCAAATAAGTTGATGGCTTCTTGACGCTCCAATTGTAGAGAAGTCACACATTTTCTTAGCCACATGTTGGACTCAAGCAGTCTTCCATTAGCAATGTGGCAGATTACAGTATGCAGGCCTCTCAACTTGCATACTGCAGTTACAGCAACAACTGGGCCATACTAAGTGCTTTTAGAGTAATTTATGAGTGGGTTTCAGGGAAGGCAGGCGCAGAGTTGAAAGGAAGTGACTTGAGAGTTGGGGGAAGACAAGTCTAACATAATGAATGGATCGCTGCCTGCTGATGTGCCAGCCTGAGACTTGGCACCAACCCGCTGGCATTTTATCTGTCAGAGGCCCCGGAATTGTCTATGCCCAGTCCACAGTGGAAGGCTTACTGTGTGAAAGATACTGGACTAAAATAACCTTTTTCTTGCTAACCTGAGTGTTTAAGCACTTTTATTTAAAACCTAGTCAGTATTATATGAAGGTTTTCTGTATTGGGCAGAACTTTAGGGCTGCCTTAAATGTATTTCTGACAAGGATCCAGAGTTGTTTCATCCAGTTTAACTTTTTTTTTTTTAAATATGCATTCATATAAAAATGGTCAAATGTGGATGCACTTAGGACGCATCCAGTCTTCCATTGACTAATCAATTGGAATTTGGCACACACAGTATATTTCTGAGCAGATTGGAGGTTATAGTGAAATCCATTTAAATTCCAGTCAAACCAGCAAACTAACTGAAACGCATTCTCTGAATGACAAAATCCCCCGAAAATAACTGGTCCACCTTTCAGTCAATTTCAACTTGATTTTAAATTTCATCTCCTTTAATCGAGACATAATGGACCATGAAGGTAGGAGTAGGGTGAAGTTTCCCCTAGATACAGATCATGGGGCGGCAGGGTAGCCTAGATTAGAGCGTTGGACTAGTAACCGGAAGGTTGCAAGTTCGAATCTGAGCTGACAAGGTACAAATCTGTCGTTCTGCCCCTGAACAGACAGTTAACCCACTGTTCCTAGGCCGTCATTGAAAATAAGAATTTGTTCTTAACTGACTTGCCTAGGTAAATAAAAATGGGTCATTTTTTAAAATTTCCCCCACTAATGTGTAAGATTGGGGATGGAGAAGTTTATCCCAGGTCTGTACGGTTGGTAAACTTCACCCTGGAGCCTAATTGCTAATCCTGACTGCTTCCTCTCCCCTCCAGAGTTCATGCGGAGCCCCTGTGTGGAGGCAGGCCTCATCCCTCCCCTGGTGCAGCTGCTCCACTCCAAGGACCAGGAGGTGCTGCTGCAGACAGGCCGCGCCCTGGGCAACATCTGCTATGACAGCCGTAAGTTCATCCTGCTATAGGTCTCCCTCTCAAAGGCTTCTCTTACACATTTCGTATAGGTTTCCTTTCAACATTTGTCATAGGCCAGTTGGAAAAGGAATCGGTGTCTATGGGTTCCGCCATAATTATTATAATTTATGGGAAGGGGAGGTCAACTTTTATAAGAAAGGGGGACTGCATCTTGCCTAGGTGTAATTATAGGGGAAGTACTGAATTGACTTTTCCTTTCAACTGGCCCTCCTCTCTTCCCTCTCCCCTCCCAGAGGTGCTTAATTGCATCATACAGGGGAAACAGGTGTCAGCGGATTCTAAACAGACTGTTAGCATTATCTGCTCTTTTTGATGACATTGGTCTGCTGAAAATCTGTTTAGTCTTAGTTCATCATAATATAATGCGATATAACCTGTTTCTCATCTGGATATATTGGAGGTGAGGAATACTCTGGCCAGCTGTAAATTGGAATACTCTGGCCAGCTGTAAATTGGAATACTCTGGCCAGCTGTAAATTGGAATACTCTGGCCAGCTGTAAATTGGAATACTCTGGCCAGCTGTAAATTGGAATACTCTGGCCAGCTGTAAATTGGAATACTCTGGCCAGCTGTAAATTGGAATACTCTGGCCAGCTGTAAATTGGAATACTCTGGCCAGCTGTAAATTGGAATACTCTGGCCAGCTGTAAATTGGAATACTCTGGCCAGCTGTAAATTGGAATACTCTGGCCAGCTGTAAATTGGAATACTCTGGCCAGCTGTAAATTGGAATACTCTGGCCAGCTGTAAATTGGAATGCTCTGGCCAGCTGTAAATTGGAATACTCTGGCCAGCTGTAAATTGGAATACTCTGGCCAGCTGTAAATTGGAATACTCTGGCCAGCTGTAAATTGGAATACTCTGAGGTCACTACCAGTATGATATTGTCTGTGCTTCACCCCATTATCAATATGAAATCCATATTTCATATGTGGACTAGCAAGAGGCTTCGCTAGGCAACTCGGTCACTATTGTCCCGTGTGGCTGTTGGTATAGCATGGTGCTTGCAACGCCAGGGTTGTGGGTTCAATTCCCACGGGGGACCAGTGCGAAAATGTATGCACTGAATACTGTAAGTCGCTCTGGATAAGGGCATCTGCTAAATGACTAAAATGTCAAATGTACTATTGAGAATTTCTGTCCGTTTCAAGAGGCGACGGAGTGGCAGTCATAATCATTCTAGCCCAGAGCTCCTGCCACATTTCTTTCCCCAGACAGACACCTCTGAGACCTATGTCTGTCACACAAAGGTAAAACTGCTTACAATCACTTCCCCCGATGCCTCTAGAATAAAAAAAATGTAGGTGACTTTATCAAGTGTTGTCGTGAATTCATTTGAGGGGAAAATGTCATTGTCGGGTTTTGCTGAGTGGTTAGTGGTCTGTGTTGGGTCGAGGCCTTAATGGCAGCTGTTGTTTCTGGGGCATTGTTTCCCAGATGTCTGTGGTTTGATAGAATCAGAAAGAGTTTGATTGTGGGGGCAATTGGTGAAGCCTTTTTTTTGGCATGGTGGCAGAAGTGTGTGTCTGTCAGTCAGAGCTGCAGCTGTTTTCAACTCTTAATAGGGACACCACTGAAGAAATCAGTTTAGAGGGAGTCTGTAGCTGTCTGGTTGCTCCGGGTTCTGGCCTTTTCAAAATGTAATCAACCTAGCAACAACCCTACCACTTCAACTGCCAATTGCATTCATACAACTTCCAGACCTAGCAACAGAAAAACAGTGCCAGCATTTTGTCCGTTGTCCACTAATGCCATCCAGATTCCAGCCAGTTTTAGTCCTTCTCCCTTGCTTTCTCTTTTTTGTCTCTTTCTCCTGCACTCTCTCTCTCTCCAGTCTATGCACACACACACACACACACACACTTGCGCTCACACTTTTTTTTCTCTGTCTTCCTCTCTCTCCCCTCCTTTCTCTTCCTGTCCATGGTCGAGTGTTAAGGAAGTGGGCAGGTGTCCCAACCAGGTTGAGGTTGGATGTGGGGGTCGTGGTTGGCTGTGGACTAGCAAGGTCGTGGTTGGCTGGTATCAGGAGACTAGAGGCGAACCAGTCTGTGCATGTCCACGAACGGGATGACTGATCACTTAACACTTCCTCTGCCAGCAAGCCAGCTACGCTCCAGACACCCCATTCTGGCTGCCACCGCCATGCACACATAACACTGTATAATGTGTTGTGTTTCTGTGTTAAAACCGCTAGTACAGACAATGATATACTGACAAGGCCCATAACGCTTCCTCTGCTAGCTACACTCCAGACATCCCCATATAGTCTGCCGCCGTCAAGCGCACACTGTGTCGATATGTTCCTATGTTGGCTAACGCAACGCTTGTACAGACGTTTCTGTTGACTTTACGATGTCCAGCGTTGGCGTACTGTCACAGGATGTGGCTTGTAATTTCACAAAGGGAAAATACTCTTCCATTCCTTAATTAGTGTTTATCTACTTTGACAAGGACATTATCCCCAATTCTGAGTTCTAAGAAAAGTCATTAATTCCTGGCCTGTAGTCTGTGGAAATTCAACCAGAATAGGATGCTAAACATTAGGAACACCTTCCTAATATTGAGTTGCACCCCCTTTTGCCCTCAGAACAGCCTCAATTCATCGGGGCATGGACTCTAGGTGTCGAAAGCGTTCCACATTTCTTGACACAAACCGGTGCACCTGGCACGTAGTACCGTACCCCGCATTCAAAGGCCCTTAAATATTTTGTCTTGCCCATTCACCCTCTGACTGGCACTCATACAATCCATGTCTCAAGGCTTAAACATCTTTCTTTAACCAGTCTCCTCTTAATCTACACTGATTTTGAAGTGACTTTAACAAGTGGCATCAATAAGCGATTGTTGCTTTCACCTGGTCAGTCAATGTCATGGAAAGATGTTCTTAATGTTTTGTACACTCAGCGTATCTATCAGACCACGTGGCCCTCCTCCGGGCTCTGGTCTTTCATGCTACATTTTCTCTTGGCACATCAAGCACTCATTGTCTACGCGATGTCTGCAGGCAAAGGTGACGTCCTTAAAGTTCAAACCCTAACCTCAGGAGCACCAACAAATCTCCATTTTAGTTGACCACAACTAGCATTGTTAACCACGTTTCTATCACAGGTGAGGTTGAGTCCTATTTCGGTTCATCTTTTTTAAAGATCGGATTTGCATGGCTGTAGTCGATTATGTCGAGCAGTATCCCACAAAAGTACTGTAATCCTGTAGTAATGTGGTGCTAATTCAGGTTACTCAATGAGGCCTCTGCTAAAAACGATTTCATAAAAACAGACTAGTCACTTGGTATGACATAACTTCAACTCCCATGGTCCCAAGGCTGTCTGGTTTTCAGTTCCCAAGATGTGGCCTTTTATTTGCACAAAGAGAACAGCCGTTTTGTGTCTCCTCAATTCAGCTGAGTTTCATCACTCCACCTCTATGTGTTTGCTGTTCAGTCATGCTCATTTGCATAACATGACTCAACTACATTCTGTTTAGCTGGACTCTAGTATGGTTGTTGCTACCACTATTAACTATACTGTGTGCGAGCTTGACAGTGATTCTGACAAGTGACAAATGATTGTCCACCAATTAAGGCTGTATATTTTGAGTTAATCGGAAGATTTGCTGTGATTAATCGTGACTAATTGCAAATTCAGAATTTGATCAAATTGAACTGTAATTTACAATTTTTTTAATAGATTTTTTGATACGAAAAGCATTACAAGAATATTGACGTGTCTTATGTCCAAAGTAACAGTAAGCGAAATCAAGGAAAATGTATAAGGCATACTTTTTTTTTACCTCAATGTCGACTTCAGACATCACATTTATTGTTTTTAGCTGTATAGATGTATTTTAGTGCGTTTTGAATGCTTTCAGGCTACGATTAATCGCAAAAGAAAGGAGTGCACTAAAATGACAAACTGGAGTTACATGATTAACTCTGCCAGCCCTACTTGGGTGGGCATGACCAAAAACACACTGGAATTATGTCACAACTCCCAGTTCTGTATGAGCTTTGGTAATGCTAGTTATTTTAATTTTATATTTTTGCCTCTCCTTTTCCATGTTCTGATGAATCATTATTATTTATGGTTATATTTAAATAGCATTTTTGTGATTGTGGATTTTATTTAATTTTTTACTGCTTGCTTAACTTTCTCTCTATTGATTTATTTTCCAGGTTGCTTGTTGTGATTTGTGTTTTTTCTTTGTTGATGTCCCCCTGACCTCTTTGTTTTGCAGATGAGGGCAGGAGTGCAGTTGACCAGGCGGGAGGGGCTCAGATAGTAGCTGGACACATAAAGTCACTGTCCCAAAATACTGACCCGGACAATGGAAAGCTCTTGACTGTCTTTTGTGGCATGCTGATGAACTATAGCAATGAAAATGGTAATAACAAACTCCCCCCGGATAAACTAAATTAACCAATCTGAACAGTGTAAACTTTTTAAAGAATTAATCTAAGAGATAAAGTGATGTTTTATTGTCACATACACTGGATAGGTGCAGTGAAATGTGTTGTTTTACAGGGTCAGTTATAGTATTACGGCACCCCTGGAGGAAATTAGTGTTAAGTGCCTTGCTCAAGGGCACATCAACAGATTTTTCACCTTTTCGGCTCGGGTATTCAAACCATTGACCTTTCAGTTGCTGGCCCAATGCTCTAACCGCTAGGCTACCTGCCACCCTACTTTGGCAGTGTTGGTGACTGTACTAAACGTCATGTTGACAGCTTTTATCCAGTCTTAAAGTGATAGTTTACTTAAAAATGAAAGTTTTGTCTGATATTTTCAGACCTCAAATGTAATTAATGGCGAAACGAGTCCACGTCCCAGGCCATCTGTTGTGCTTGTTTATGTGGACCTCCATTAGCTTTTGCAGCTGCTATATGCCTCAAATCCAAACGAATTGTTATTTCCATATAGCTGAATCTACACAACTGGGACTTTGTAATAGATGGTGTAGGGCATGGACTCATTAGCTGACTGTTTTTGAAGTCTAAAAATGTCTTGACAAATTTAGATTTTAGCCAATGTTCAAGTTTTATATTACTCAGCCTTTACTCACCATGGTGACAGGAGCTAGTGATAAAGAGGATTGTTCAATATCTGTTCCCTGGAGAGTGGTCTGTCTGCTTCAAGTCCACTTCCATTGCTTTCTATTGTATCTTGCTTGAGGCCTTGGTAATTTTCCTCTTAAAGCAGTGACTGCTTGTCCTTGTAATTGGTGGTAGGTGGTGATGGTGTCCATACAGCTTATACTGCAGCCATTTCTTCCCCTTTACACAGGACTCTCTTGTTTTCTAGTTAGATTGCCTATTCTCCCACAACCCTCCTTGCTAAGCCTATATGGTCTATCCAGGTGCAAGGTCCGGCGTAATCAATATGGATCACTTCTGCTGTCAACCTTCCAGCACCTGTTCCAGTTTAATTAGGCCGCGTTCCAAATGGGACCCTATTCCTTACATGGTGCACTACTTTTGACCAGAGAATAGGGTGCCATTTTGGACTCGTGCATAGACTCACCATAAAATATGAATTTTCATTCAAATGAACACATTGTTTAGAACCGTTTAACTGTGCTAGCTAATTAACTAGTCTTGTTGTGATGCAATGATTTTGCCACTGGGGATTAGCAGTGACTCATTTTCCTTTGCAAGTCACTTTACTGCACAACTCTTAACCCTACCTTTTCAAGGGTAGACTCTGCAATATGACATCATACACAGCGGGGGTGGGGGGGGACTTCCTGCTTACAGACATCAACAACAAATCAAATCTACCAAAACAGCCACTATTGACTCTTCCCAATGTGCGTCCTCACTTGAAGCCTGCCCACATTGGGAAGAGACAATAGTCAAGTGTCAGTCTTGCCAGATTTGAAATTGGTTGAGGTCGGTAAGCAGGAAGTCATCCCACTGGGTATGATGTCATTGCTGAGTCTACATGTAAAACATTTCAAGTAGCTGCTGTGGAACCCTCATCAAATTGGATTACAAAAAGTTGAGTTTTGGTCTTATTTTGTTCCCCAGGAGTGTATTCACTAGTGACCTCATCACAGATTCTGCACGTAAACTGAAGAATCTGTTGCGGCGGTGTAGAATGCGTAGGATAATGAGCAGCGTTAATTCTTGTGTTTAGACCCAGAATTGCCATAGCTGATCAAATTACGCAATATTTTAGTTCTGGGTTAAGTGAGATTACTAGGAACCAAACTGAAGTAAATGGGCCGAAACGGAGTTGTAGCTGAATTTGTTCCATAAACTGTTTATGAATTTTTCTGATGCAAAACAATTTTGTAACAGTTGCATGAATGAAAACACCCCAGGCTGGTTAGTGGTGTTGTGACAGGGATGCTCGGTGAGTGTTTATGCCCCTTTCGTCTACGTTCTAACCCTGATGTTCCACGACGTACTGCTCCTCTCTGAATAATGTAAAGGATTAATGAATGGGCCAAGTTCTATAACTTTCTCTCCTCCGTGGGGGCAAGATGCATATTTCTTCTCCTGTACGGTCTCTGACCAGTCCAAGGTCACTCACCAACTCTTTTGTCCTCCCGTTGAAAATAGACTGAGAATTTAAATGTGAGCAAAAATGTGGCGTTCAGGGGAGGTACATGCAAGTCAGCGACAACTTTTGTTCTTTTCCCCCAATCAAACATGGAGCTAGGAGGATTTTCTTCGTAAACCTAATGATCTGGGATCAGATCATCAGACATTAAACAGTGCTGTGGTTACACAGAAATAGAGTTAGTAGAACGGCCATCCCCGTTCAAGTCAATGTTCCACGATGTGTGGAATTCTGTTTCCATGCGAGTTACTACTTCCGGTGACACTGACATTTAGCCTCAGCTGCCAAGCACCGCTATCACTGCACTAAATCAAACCATTTCACGGAGCTCAGCAAAGCCTGATTTGACTTAAGTCAAATCAGATTCAAATATCTCACACACAGAAATGTTTTGACTCCATTAGTCAGTTATGGTTGGTTGTGGCCTCCAATCTGTTTAACTTTGAATAAGGCCATTTGTTTTTATTGCTGCTCCATGAAAGGCATGCTTGAGAAAACGAGACATACTTCATGTACCGGTAGCCTCTATACCAAAGTTGAGAAAATAATGTAAGTAAATGTAATAACAAAGTGTGTAACATAACTGCCTAGTGCAATTATGTCCTGCTCAACACTGTTTATAAATTTCATTTATTAAATTAAGTTTGAATTATTTAGCACGAGGTTAGGTGTGAAATGTAGCCTAGAGTTGTTTCCAAGCCCTGTCATCGGCTACAATAAAACAAACGCTGTCTCAAATGTCACCACTCAAAAGGCTGAAAGAGTTGATGGTTGAAAATAATACATACAAATACCGCATGCTCTACACGTCCTTGGAACGGTGAAGAGGAGAGAAACCGCCTTCTCTACGCTGAGATACGGAATCTAACACGTCAGAGTAATGGAGTTGGTCTGCTCTGCGCACCACAGCGAGGGCCGGAGCATTTTTGCAATTACACAATGCAAATGAGTTTGTGGCCGCCAGCGGCCCATTTCCTTCAGCTGGCTGTTTGTAAACTGTCACCACAGCTAATATAACCTTCATTAACATTGATAGACGCTCTGCACGTCCACTGGTTTTTACAGCGTCCGTGCAAGTTGACCAAATAGAAATCAATATTTTTGTGTAAATGTAAACTTTGACCCAAGTTGGTTTATGTTTCTGGAATTCGCTCTTCTCTTGTAGGCCTGCTTGTGTCGAGGCCTATTGTGGATTATGGTTAGGATCTAATGTTTTGAGTGAATAACAGTTCTGGCGGATGACAATTGATGGTGGTTGTTTTTAATAAGTACCAGCAAAAAATGTCAGCTTGTATTTCAGAGAGAACCATTAATAATTCACTAATATAACTATTTTTCAATTGGTTTACTTCCTTTTCTCACTCACTCGCTTCCCCTCCTTCCTTCCTTCTAGCCTTTTATCGTCTACCTCATCACTTTCCCATTCTTTTCTTTAACTTTTTCTTCTTGTACCCTCTCTCTCTCCGCCCATTTTGTCAGTATTGGTAGTCTCTTAAAGTCAACTTAATCAACTCTTTTTCTTATCTTTCCTCTAGGCTCTTCTAGCTGGTTTTCCAGAGCTCACTACAACCAGGGAAATACATCTGCACTCAGATGTCCTGTATATGAAAAAAATATATACTGTATAGCTAGTCTACATTTAGCAAATGGTAGTTGAAATGTGCAAATTTGTTTCCTTGTTTGCATGAACTAATTTCCCTTTTTTAGAAATGGCCTTTTTATAATCCTCTTGAGACTTGATTTCAAGACGTTTGGCTTTATACATTCCATTAGCTTTTCCACTTCTAATTATATTATTGACTAGTGTGGGTGTGTGTTTTCTGGCAGAGCAAAGCTGGCAGACAGACTTTTTCATAGCCCAATGTATCTCTCTACGTTTTAGGGCTGAGACAATAGTGCCTTTATAAATTACACACACACACACACACACACACACACACACACACACACACATCAGGGTGTTTCTGTTTAGTTAATTTGCCTAACACTGCCCACCCTGATCTTTGTGGCCTTATTGTAATTCAACCTCCCAAACACTAGATGGCAGTACTCTTACCTATCCTCTGATCTCCTCTGTGTGTCCTTTCCAGACTCCTTGCAGGCCCAGCTGATCAACATGGGCGTGATCCCCACCCTGGTGAAGCTGCTGGGGCTCCACTCAGACAACACGGCTCTTACAGAGATGTGCCTCATCGCTTTCGGAAACTTGGCTGAGCTCGGTGGGTATTGAGTAGAATACTGCTTCCACCCCGCCATTCTGGACTTAGTTCAGCTTTATACCATGCTTTCTGGGGCCTGGGCTTTGAGCATAAAAAATGGTCAAGCCCCAATAAAAGTTGCGCTGTGGACTCTCCTGTCATTCACATATTTTGTAAGTCCATGGACAGAACTGATTCCGGTGTGTATGTCTTTAGCATGGTGCCGAATCTTTGATCGTTATCATGCCGTAAGCTCGGCATGAAAATGAATGAACACAGAAGTAGGCCTGTGCACAAACCGACTGGACCAGTCATTTCATCTTGATTTAACTTGATTTTTTTCCCGTCTCTGCAGAGTCCAGTAAGGAACAGTTTGCCTCCACGAACATCGCTGAGGAGCTGGTACGTCTGTTCCAGAAGCAGGCAGAGCACGAGAAGAAGGAGATGATCTTTGAGGTCCTGGCTCCACTCGCTGAGAATGGTAATTCAATACAACTTTTTCTTTATCCCCACAGGGGCAATTAAGACCGGCAAGTCAGGTTATAAATATGAAATATATATTACCTTCGGAAAGTATTCAGACCCCTTGACTTTTTCTACATTTGTTACGTTGCAGCATTCTAAAATGATTAAATAAAATACTATCATCAGCAAGCTACACACAATAACCAATAATGACACAGCAAAAACAGGTTTTTGAATTTTTTGCAAATTTATATAAAATATAAAAACACCTTATTTACATAAGTATTCAGGCCCTTTGCTATGAGACTTGAAATTGAGATCCGGTGCATCTTGTTTCCATTGATCATCCTTGTGATGTTTCTACAACTTGGAGTCCACCTGAGGTAAATTCAATTGATTGGACATCATTTGGAAAGGCACCCACCTGTCTATATAAGGTCCCACAGTTGACAGTGCATGTCAGAGCAAAAACCAAGCTATGAGGTCCAAGGAATTGTCCGTAGAGCGCTGAGACAGGATTGTGTCGAGGCACAGATCTGGGGAAGGCTACCAAAACATTTCTGCAGTATTGAAGGTCGCCAAGAACACAGTGGCCTCCATCATTCTTAAATGGAAGAAGCTTTGAACCACCAAGACTCTTCCTAGAGCCGGCCACCCGGCCAAACTGAGCAATCGGGGGAGAAGGGCCTTGGTCAGGGAGGTGACCAAGAACATGGTGGTCACTCTGACAGAGCTCCATAGTTCCTCTGTGGAGATGGGAGAATCGTCCTGAAGGACAAGTGGCCAGACCGAAGCCGCTTCTCAGTAAAAAGCACATGACAGCCCGCTTCGAGTTTGCCAAAAGGCACCTAAAGACTCAGACCATGAGAAACGAGATTCCCTGGTCTGATTAAACCAAGATGTAACTCTTTGGCCAGAATGCCAAGCTTCATGTTTAGAGGAAACCTGGCACCCATCCCTACGGTGAAGCATGGTGGTGGCAGCATCATGCTGTGGGGATGTTCTTCAGTGGCAGGGACTGGGAGACTGGTCAGGATCGAGGCAAAAGTGAATGGAGCAAAGTACGGAGATTCTTGTTGAAAACCTGCTCCTACAGAGGGCTCAGGACCTCAGACTAAGTTGACGGTTCACCTTCCAACAGGACAACGACCCTAAGCACACAGCCAAGACAACGCAAGAGTGGCTTCGGGACAAGTCTGAATGTCCTTGAGTGGCCCAGCCAGAGCCTAATCTTGAACCCAATCAAACATCTCTGGAGAGAGCTGAAAATAGCTGTGCAGCGACGCTCCCCATGCAACCTGATATATCTTGAGAGGATCTGCAGAGAAGAATTGTAGGAAGTCTCCAAATACAGGTGTACCAAACTTGTAGCATCATACCCAAGAAGACTCAAGGCTGTATCACTGCCAAAGTTACTTCAGCAAAGTACTGAGTAAAGGGTCTGAATTATTATGTAAATGTGATAGCAGTTTTTATATATAAATTTGCACACAAACTTGACTCTGGGTTCGCGCCCAGGCTCTGTCACAGCCGGCCACGACCGGAAGGTCTGTGGGGCGATGCACAATTGGCCTAGCGTTGTAAGGTTAGGGAGGGTTTGGCCGGTAGGGATATCCTTGTCTCATCGCGCACTAGCGACTCCTGTGGCGGGCCGGGCGCAGTGCACGCTAACCAGGTCGCCAGGTGCACGGTCTTTCCTCCGACACATTGGTGCGGCTGGCTTCCGGGTTGGATGCGTGCTGTGTTAAAAAGCAGTGCGGCTTGGTTGGGTTGTGTTTCGGAGGACGCGTGGCTTTCGATCTTCTTCTCTCCCGAGCCCGTATGGGAGTTGTAGCGATGAGACGAGATAGTAGCTATTAACAATTGGATACCACAAAATTGGGGAGAAAAGGCGGTAAAAAATGTTGAAAAATAACTTGTCATTATGGGGTATTGTGTGTGAATTTGATGAGGGGGGGAAAAAACAATAGCCTTATTCTAAAATGTGTCATGTAACAATGTGGATAAAGTCAAGGGGTCTGAATACTTTCTGAATGCACCATATATACAAAGTATGTGGACACCCCTTCAAATGAGTGTATTCTGCTATTTCAGCCACACCTGTTGCTGACAGGTGTATAAAATCAAGCACACAGCCATGCAATCTCAATAGACCAACAATGGCAGTAGAATGGCATTATTGAAGAGCTCAGTGACTTTCAACGTGGCACCGTCATAGGATGCCTTTCCACCTTTCCATCAAGTTCGTCAATGTCTGCCCTGCTAGAGGTGCAAAACGTCTAGGAGTAACAACAGATAATTCGCAAAGTGGTAGGCCACACAAACTCACAGAATGGGACCGCTGAAATGCGTAGCGAGTACAAATCGGCGGTAGTGAGTTTCGTAACCGAGTTCCACACTGGAAGCAACATCGGCACAAGAACTGTTTGTGAGGAGCTTCATGAAATGGGTTTCCATGGCCGAAAAGCCGCACACAAGTCTAAGATCACCATGCACAATACCAAGCTTCGGCTGGAGTGGTGTAAAGCTCACCGCCATTGGAAACTCTTTCTCTGGAGTGATGAACCACGCTTCACCATCAGAGTCTGACGGATTAATCTGGGTTTGGCAGATGCCAGGAGAACGCTACCTGCCCCAATGCGTAGTGCCAACTAAGGGAATAATGGTCTGGGGCTGTTTTTTTCAAGGTTCGTGCTAGGCCCCTTACTTCCAGTGAAGGATAATCTTAAAGCTACAGCATACAATGACGTTCTAGAGGATTGTGAGCTTTCAACTTTGTGGCAACAGTTTGAGGAAGGCCCTTCCCTGTTTCAGCATGACAATGCCCTGTGCACAATGCGAGGTCCATACAGAAATAGCTTGTCGAGATTGGTGTGGAAGAACTTGACCTGCCTTCACAGAGCCCTGACTTCAACCCCATCTAACACCTTTGGGATGAATTGGTACACCGGCTGCAAGCCAGGTCTAATCGCCTAATGTCAGTGCCTGACCTCACTAATGCGCTTGTGGCTGAATGGAAGCAAGTTCCCGCAGCAATGTTCCAACATCCTAGTTGAAAGCCTTCCCAGAAGAATGAAGGCCGTTTATAGCAGCAAAGGGGGGACCAACTCCATATTAATACTGAGGATTTTGGAATGCGATGTTGGACAAGCAGGTGTCCACGTACTTTTGGTAATGTAGTGTAGCTGCGAGCAGCAATAATTGTGGTTCACAGGATGACAAAGGGAACAAGATCAGTTGGGGAACAAAGCAAGCAGTCCATGTAGGAACTCTTCCTTTATGTGCAATCAGTGAAAGCATTACCATGTTTTTCTCAATACCACAACGATGACACAAATCAAGTTTAGTCTAGTGCTGAAGAAACACATTTTATTGGTCACATTCACGTTCAGCAGATGTTATTGTGGGTCTAGTGAAATGCTTGTGCTTCTCGCTCCGACAGTGCAGTAATATCTAACGAATTACACAACATGTACACATCGAAGTAGGAATGAATGAAGACTCTTTACATATATGGACGAGTGATGTCGGAGAGGAACTGACTAAGATACCGTAGAATAGTATAGAATACAGTATATACATATGAGATTAGTAATGCAAGATATGTAAACATGGTTAAAGTGACTAGTGTTCCGTTCCTTAAAGTGGCCAGTGATTTCTAGTCTATTCCTATAGGCAGCAGCCTCTAATGTGCTAGTGATGGCTGTTTAGCAGTCTGATGGCCTTGAGATTGAAAAACAGCTTTTATCTCTCGGTCCCAGCTTTGATGCACCTGTACTGACCTCGCCTTCTGGATGATAGTGGGGTGAACAGGCAGAGCCATCTCTTTATGGCCTTCCTGTGACATCGGGTGCTGTATTTGTCCTGGAGGGCGGGTAGTTTGCCCCCGGTATTGCGTTGGGCAGACCGCACCACCCTCTGGAGAGCCTTGTGGTTGAGGGAGCTGCAGTTGCTGAAGGTTGATTATCTTTGACTGCACCTTGTAATCATTCTTAGTCATTACTTAACGTGTTGCGTTTATATACCAATTCTGGGGTCAATTTTATTCATGTTTTATGTTAAGATTTGTGAAATATTTTCAGCTTTAGTGTATTGGTATATTGCAACAAATGGTTTGAATATTTGTGGTTTTAGAATTGTTTAGGGGTGAGTTTAGTTAGGTTTAGGAATTGTTTTTATATTGTGATATGTTAATTTCATTACACTGCAGGTGAGTGTGTACACCATTTCTCAAGCCAATTTTTGCTACCGGTGACTTCTATAATGACATCTATAGTTCCACCAACTGATCTCGTGCAGCTGTCTATTGCAGTGACTTTATATTCACTCAGCTTCTAGGGACATAAACGTACGGTTTACATACCACATTTCATGGCCCCATGTCCATCAGTTTAGTTCTTATAGCTCTGGTGCGATATGGTTCCATCTAGTGGTGTAGTGTGGTAAACTTTAAATACAGCAACTAAATACAGCAACTAATTCGACTCGTGGTTTGAGAAGATTTTTATATATTTTTTATTAGCACGTGCTAATGTGCATCTCTAGGTAAAAATGTTCTCAAACTGTCTGATTTTAAACGTCTAATTAGAAAATCTGGAGTGTTGCAAAGAAAGACATCTCAGACGGGCCATTAAAAAAGATTAAGATGGGCAAAAGAACAGACACTGGACAGAGCAACTCTGCCTTGAAGGCCAGGATCCCAGAGTCGCCTCTTTTCTGTTGACGTTGAGACTGGTGTTTTGCGGGTACTATTTGATGAAGCTGCCAATTGAGGACTTGTGAGGCGACTGTTTCTCAAACTAGACACACTAATGTATTTGTCCTCTTGCTCAGTTGTGCACCGGGGCCTCAGTCTTTCTATTCTGGTTAGAGCCAGTTTGCGTGTTCTGTGAAGGGAGTAGTACACAGCGTTGTATGAGATCAACAGTTTCTTGTCAATTTCTCTCGGAATGGCCTTCATTTTTCAGAACAAGAATAGACTGATGCGTTTCGGAAGAAAGTCTTTGTTTCTGGCCATTTTGAGCCTGTAGTCGATCCCACAAATGGGATACTCAACTAGTCTAAAGAAGGCCAGTTTTATTGCTTTTTTAAGCAGGACAACAGTTTTCAGCTGTGCTATCAATTAGCTTTTTAAAAGGATAAACTTGGATTAGCTAACACAACAAATTGTGATATTGCGCAGTTACAAATAGAAATCAAACTGGATGGACATCAGAAAAAGAGGAAGGATTAAAAAAAACGAACTATTGTAAAATATATTGTCGTTTTTTTATTTTTTTATTTATTTCACCTTTATTTAACCAGGTAGGCTAGTTGAGAACACCTTTATTTAACCAGGTAGGCTAGTTGAGAACACCTTTATTTAACCAGGTAGGCTAGTTGAGAACAAGTTCTCATTTGCAACTGCGACCTGGCCAAGATAAAGCATAGCAGTGTGAGCAGACAACAAAGAGTTACACATGGAGTAAACAATTAACAAGTCAATAACACAGTAGAAACCAAAGGGGGAGTCTATATACAATGTGTGCAAAAGGCATGAGGAGGTAGGCAAATAATAACAATTTTGCAGATTAACACTGGAGTGATGAATGATCAGATGGTCATGTACAGGTAGAGATATTGGTGTGGAAAAGAGCAGAAAAGTAAATAAATAAAAACAGTATGGGGATGAGGTAGGTGAAAAGGGTGGGCTATTTACCAATAGACTATGTACAGCTGCAGCGATCGGTTAGCTGCTCAGATAGCTGATGTTTGAAGTTGGTGAGGGAGATAAGTCTCCAACTTCAGCGATTTTTGCAATTCGTTCCAGTCACAGGCAGCAGAGTACTGGAACGAAAGGCGGCCAAATGAGGTGTTGGCTTTAGGGATGATCAGTGAGATACACCTGCTGGAGCGCGTGCTACGGATGGGTGTTGCCATCGTGACCAGTGAGCTGAGATAAGGCGGAGCTTTACCTAGCATGGACTTGTCTAAAATGTGTAATAGGCTTCTACCTTCAGTTTATACATAAGTGTTATTGTTCATTAGTTTACTCCAATTTGGGGAGGGGTGGTTGGGTTTGCGAGGAATAATAAAGGTATATTCTAAAAATTGAAAAAAGTGTATATTTACCAAAAAATATATGGGTGATTGGATATGATGCAGACAGTTACATTGATGGAAGCAATCTATTTGGAATATTAAAGCTGATCCACACCTTTAAGAAAAAGCGTGCCATTGGAACACAGGAGTGATGGTTGCTGATAATGGGCCTATGTAGATAATCCATAAAATCAGCCGTTTCCAGCTATGATTGTTAATGTTGTAAATGACTATGTCCACTGTATTTCTGATCATTTGATGTTAATGGATAAAAATAGATTTTCTTTAAAAAAACAAGGACATTTGTTTGCTCCTCCTGAAATGTCTTTCTTAATTCATTCATTTACTTTTAGATTTGTGTGTGTTGCTGTGAATTGTTAGATACTACTGCACTGTTGGCCCTAGGAACACAAGCATTTTGCTAAATATGTCTATACGACCAGTAAAATTTCATGCAAATGTAAAGGTATTTGTAGCATATATTAGCATACACTGAGAATAACAAACAGTAGGAACACCTTCCTAATATTGAGTTGCACCTCCCCCCTTTTGGCCAAAGAACAGCCTCAATTTGTTGGGGCATGGACTCTACAAGGTGTCGAAAGCGTTCCACAGGGATGCAGGCTCGTGTTGTCTCCAGTGCTTCCCACAGTTGTCAAGTTGGCAGGCTGTCCTTGGGGTAGTGGACCATTCTGCCTAGTTAAATAAAACAATTCTTGATACACACAGGAAAATGTTGAGCCTGAAAAACCAGCAGCGTTGTAGTTCCTGACACAAACCAGTACACCTGACACCTACTACCTACCTGGCATACTCCCTTAAAAGATCTACGCTTGAAAAAAGAGAAAAAAGCAGGAGTACTGTTTAAAAAAAAATGTGCATGTGGACAAGTCGTCTCTTTTGAATGACAACAGGCGATTCGTTGAATGATCCCTTTTGACCAATCGCCGACGAGAAGACGTGGACTTCGGCTACTGATTTCAGCTTGCCTCAAACATTTTTGTGATCGGAACAGCCCCCCCCCGCACCAAAAAAACTTTGCCGAAGTCCAAAACCTAACGGAATTGCCGTCATAATACTGTCTATGCACAAACTGTTTCGGCTGGGAATCATGTGGATGCCTTTACTCATGGTCTTTACTTTTTGTGTCCCAAATTAGAAAGAAAAGTGATCAATCTATGCTTGAGTTATTTGACATTGTCAAGGATTTTTGTCAAGGATAACTTTTTTTTTGTTTTGTTTTTACGAATACAGAAAATAATTGGTATTCAAAGCTTGGCTGTGAACCACTAAGTATCAATCTTCCACCTATAATACAGTATGCAGAAAACATTTTCAGATCCACACACACATTTACATTATGACGTCACATTCCCCTGACAACCAATATGCCAACACAATGCATCCTGCCAACTATAGATGGCTGAACAGATAGATATACAGGTTAAAAAAAAAATAATAATAATAAGAGAGAGAACTTGTGAAAGAAATGAGAAGGGGGAGAATGAGGTATATGAAAATGATGGCTAGGGTGCAGAAATGTAGTGTTGAATTATAATGCTAATGTTGTATTAGCATAGCTAGGGAATGCATCCCTATGGTTATTTGACATTAGCCATGCTAACATGTCAGATAAGCATACAGAAAAAGTGGTGTGTGCATTTTTTATTTTTTATGTCCCGTTCAGAATTTGAAACTCCCCTCAGCTGTATCTGTCTATCGGAAATGAATAATGCGTTGGTTGAAGTCCGTTAAGCGAGGAAACTGCTTTTATTGAAGTGCACACTGCAACAACAAAATAAATTGAGCGTCCACGGCTGGATTTGGATCGGCACCTAAAACCAAAACGTGCTCTTATGCCAAGTAGAAAGCTAACCTTGTTTTGGGACAGTATATGATATTTTAAAGGGGGATTGTCATTAGTTTAATGTACAGTGGTCAATTTTCACTCACGGGAGTCGGGCCTGTATTATGTGGAGTCATCTGTGGCCTTGGTAACTGCTTATTGGAGTGAAGTGGTTCTCGTATCCATAGCTGCTGGGCTGAGGCTGGCTGCTGAGCGTATTAAGAATGGTCCATCCTGCCAACTTGACACAACTGTGGGAAGCATTGGAGTCAAGATGGGCCAGCAGCTCTTTCAACACCTTGTAGAGTCCATGAGATGGCCGCCAGAGATGGCCGCCTCGCGTTCCTAGGAAACTATGCAGTTTGTTTTTTTACGTGTATTTTCTTACATTGGTACACCAGGTAATCTTAGGTTTCATTACATACAGTTGGGAAGAACTATTGAATATAAGTGCAACGTCAACTCACCATCAGTACGACCAGGAATATGACTTTCCCGAAGCGGATCCTGTGTTCTGCCTTTCACCCAGGACAACAGAATGGATCCCAGCCTGCGACCCAAAACAAAGACGTCGTAAAAGGGGGAAACGAAGCGGTCTTCTGGTCAGGCTCCGGAGACGGGCACATCGCGCACCACTCCCTAGCATACTTCTCGGCAATGTCCAGTCTCTTGACAACAAGGTTGATGAAATCCAAGCAAGGGTAGCATTCCAGAGGGACATCAGAGACTGTAACGTTCTTTGCTTCACGGAAACATGGCTCACTGGAGAGACGCTAACGGAATCGGTGTAGCCAGCTGGTTTCTTCACACATCGCGCCGACAGAAACAAAAATCTTTCTGGAAAGAAGAGGGGCGGGGCCGTATGCCTTATGGTTAACGAGACGTGGTGTGGTCACAACAACATACAAGAATTCAAGTCCTTCTGTTCACCTGATTTAGAATTCCTCACAATCAAATGTCGACCGCATTATCTACCAAGGGAATTCTCTTCGATTATAATCACAGCCGTATATATTCCCCCCAAGCCGACACATCGATGGCCCTGAACTAACTTTATTTGACTCTATGCAAACTGGAAACCACATATCCTGAGGCTGCATTCATTGTAGCTGGGGATTTTAACAAGGCTAATCTGAAAAGACTCCCTAAATTGTATCAGCATATCGATCGCGCAACCAGGGCTGGTAAAACCTTGGATCATTGCTATTCTAACTTCCGCGATGCATATAAGGCCCTCCCCCGCCCTCCTTTCAGAAAAGCTGACCACGACTCCATTTTGTTGCTCCCTGCCTACAGACAGAAGCTAAAACAAGAAGCTCCCGCGCTCAGGTCTGTTCAACGCTGGTCCGACCAATCTGATTCCACGCTCCAAGACTGCTTCCATCACGTGGACTGGGATATGTTCCGCACTGCGTCCAACAACATTGACGAATACGCTGATTCGGTGAGCGAGTTCATTAGAAAGTGCATTGAAGATGTCGTTCCCATAGCAACGATTAAAACATTCCCAAACCAGAAACTGTGGATTGATGGCAGCATTCGCGTGAAACAAAGCGTGAACCACTGCTTTTAATCAGGGCAACGTGACCGGAAACATGAACAAATACAAACAGTGTAGCTATTCCCTCCAAGGCAATCAAACAAGCTAAGCGTCAGTATAGAGACAAAGTAGAATCTCAATTCAACGGCTCAAACACGAGGTATGTGGCAGGGTCTACAGTCAATCACGGATTACAAAGAGAACCAGCCCCGTCACGAACCAGGATGTCTTGCTCCCAGGCAGACTAATTAACTTTTTTTCCCCGCTTTGAGGACAATACAGTGCCCCTGACACTGCCCGCAACCCAAACATGCGGACTCTCCTTCACTGCAGCCGAGTAACGTGTTAACCCTCGCAAGGCTGCAGGCTCAGACTGCATCCCCAGCCGTGTCCTCAGAGCATGCGCAGACCAGCTGGCTGGTGTGTTTACGGACATATTCAATCAATCCCTATCCCAGTCTGCTGTTCCCACATCTTCAAGAGGGCCACCATTGTTCCTGTTCCCAAGAAAGCTAAGGTAACTGAGCTAAACGACTACCGCCCCGTAGCACTCACTTCCGTCATCATGAAGTGCTTTGAGAGACTAGTCAAGGACCATATCACCTCCACCCTACCTGACACCCTAGACCCACTCCAATTTGCTTACCGCCCAAATAGGTCCACAGACGATGCAATCTTAACCACACTGTACACTGCCCTAAACCATCTGGACAAGAGGAATACCTATGTGAGAATGCTGTTCATCGACTACAGCTCGGCATTTAACACCATAGTACCCTCCAAACTCGTCATCAAGCTCGAGACCCTGGGTCTCGACCCCACCCTGTGCAACTGGGTACTGGACTTCCTGACGGGCCGCCCCCAGGTGGTGAGGGTAGGTAACATCTCCACCCCGCTGATCCACACTGGGGCCCCACAAGGGTGCGTTCTGAGCCCTCTCCTGTACTCCCTGTTCACCCACGACTGCGTGGCCATGCACGCCTCCAACTCAATCATCAAGTTTGCGGACGACACTACAGTGGTAGGCTTGATTACCAACAACGACGAGACGGCCTACAGGGATGAGGTGAAGGCCCTCAGTGTGGTGTCAGGAAAATAACCTCACATTCAAAGTCAACAAAACTAAGGAGATGATTGTGGACTTCAGGAAACAGCAGGGAGCACCCCCCTATCCACATCGATGGGACAGTAGTGGAGAGGGTAGTAAGTTTTAAGTTCTTCGGCATACACATCAGACAAACTGAATTGGTCCACCCACACAGACAGCATCGTGAAGAAGGTGCTGCAGCACCTCTTCAACCTCAGGAGGCTGAAGAAATTTGGCTTGTCACCAAAAGCACTCACAAACTTCTACAGATGCACAATCGAGAGCATGCTGTCGGGCTGTATCACCGCCTGGTACGGCAACTGCTCCGCCCTCAACCGTAAGGCTCTCCAGAGGGTAGTGAGGTCTGCACAACGCATCACCGGGGGCAAACTACCTGCCCTCCAGGACACCTACACCCCCCGATGTCACAGGAAGGCCATAAAGATCATCAAGGACAACAACCACCCGAGCCACTGCCTGTTCACCCTGCTATCATCCAGAAGGCGAGGTCAGTACAGGTGCATCAAAGCAGGGACCGAGAGACAGAAGCTGTTTTTCAATCTCAAGGCCATCAGACTGTTAAACAGCCACCACTAACATTGAGTGGCTGCTGCCAACACACTGACTCAACTCCAGCCACTTTTAATAATGGGAATTGATGGAAATGGATGTAAAATAGTCACTAGCCACTTTAAACAATGCTACTTAATATAATGTTTACATACCCTACATTACTCATCTCATATGTATATACTGTACTCGATACCATCTACTGCATCTTGCCTATGCCGTTCTGTACCATCACTCATTCATATATCTTTATGTACATATTCTTTATCCCTTTACACTTGTGTGTATAAGGTAGTAGTTTTGGAATTGTTAGGTTAGATTACTCGTTGGTTATTACTGCATTGTCGGAACTAGAAGCACAAGCATTTCGCTACACTCGCATTAACATCTGCTAACCATGCGTATGTGACAAATACATTTGATTTGATGCCCCGACGAATTGAGGCTGTTCTAAGAGCAAAAGGGGGTGCAACTAAATATTTGGAATGTGTTCCTAATGTTTTCTACACTCGTGTGAGAGACGGCGTGTGTGTGACAAAGGGAGAGACTCACTGACTGTTGTCATCATTCTTGGCAGCACACGGATTTCTCCCCTTCTGCCATGTTCTTAGACGATGTCCTGATTAACTCTACTCCAGAGAACTTCTCCCTCTCTCTGGGACGCATGCGCACCACACTCACACATGCATACACAATACAATCCCAGACTCAAACATCTAATCTCGCTCTCCCCTCACACAAACCCTGTATACCTTTCTCTCGTCTATGACCGTACTGCTGTAGTGACCTCTTTACCATTTGACCATAGCCACTGCCCAAGCCTGAAGCGGGTTTTTCCCCCCAACACGTACAGTCCACATTCAAGATTCCCAAAAGCCAAACAGCAAAAAGCACTCAGAGATCCAGGGACATGGTGCCGCAATTATTTATATTAGCAAAAATGAATTCTCTGTTCAATATAAAGCGTAGATTACTGGAACTGTAAAGACTAATGGTCTGCTATGTATGTTCAAGACATGTCTAGCTAGGACTCCTACCGAACGCCCAACTAATTCCATTTGTCCTAGACTACACACTTGCCGCAGTACAATGAATGGGCAAGAGGGGGAGCCATATACTAATGTAAACTAATAACAAAATGAATAGATCAATCTGGTGAGGGAAAGGGGGATACCTAGTGAGTTGTACAACTGACTGCATTCAAACAATGTGGCTTCTGCATTTCACCTCCAACTGCTCCCCCAGCACCGATGACGTTAAGGCAGCCCCCTGCCTTAATCAACGTCATCGGCGCCAGGGGAGCAGTTGTTGGAGGTTAACTACCTTGCTCAAGAGGAGAACGGCAGAATTGTCCACCTTGCCGTCTCTGGGATTCGAACCAGCGACCTTTCGGTTAGTGTCCCAACAATCTTAACCACTAGGCAAGTATAACTCATAAGTACACAATATTTCATCTGTTATATCGCAGTCGGCTTTCCAATTCATCCCAAAGGTGTTCGATGGAGTTGAGGTCAGGGCTCTGTGCAGGCCAGTCAAGTTCTTCCACACTGATCTCGGGGGGGAAAAAAACATTTCTGTATGGACCTCGCATTGTGCACAGGGCATTGTCATGCTGAAACAGGGAAGGGCCTTCCCCAAACCTGTTGCCACAAAGTTGGAAACACCGAATGTTCTAGAATGTCATTCTATGCTGTGGAGTTAAGGTGCCTAGCCTGAACCATGAAAAACACCCCCATTTCTGTATCCCAGTCATGTTTAATCCATATATTAGGGCCTCATTAATTTATTTCAATTCACTGATTTCCTTATGAACTTTAACTCAGTAAAATCTTTGAAATGGTTGTGTTTTAAATTTTTATGTGTGCTCACGCTCTCGTTTTAGGACACCTAACTATTCAAGGGTTTTGACTATTTTGTAGAATAATAATGAAGACATCAAAATTATTAAATGACAGGTATGTAGTCAAGAACCAAAAAAGTGGTAAACAAATCTAAATATATTTGAGATTTGTCAAAGTAGCCACTCTTTGCCTTGATGACCACTTTGTACTCTCTTGGCATTCAATTATCAGGTGTGCCTTAAGTTCATTTCTTTCCTTAATGCGTTTGAGCCAATCAGTTGTGTTGTGACAAGGTATTGGTGGTATACAGAAGATAGCCCTATTTGGTAAAAGACCAAGTTCATATTATGGCAAGAACAGCTCAAATAAGCAAAGAGAAACAAGAGTCCATTTCTTTAAGACATGAAGGTGAGTCAATACGGAAAATTTCAATAACTTAGAAAGTTTCTTCAAGTGCTGTCACAAAAACCATCAATCACTATGAGGCGGCAGGTGGTTAGTGTTGGACTAGTAACGGGAAGGTTGCAAGATCGAATCTCGAGCTGAGACGGTAAAGATCTGTCGTTCTGCCCCTGAACACGGCAGTTAACCCACTGTTCCTAGGCCGTCATTGACCTAGAGTTACCTCTGCTGCAGAGGATAAGTTCATTAGCGTTACCTGCCTCAGAAATTGCAGTCCAAATAAATGCTTCAGAGTTCCAGTAACAGACATATCTCAACATCAACTGTTCAGAGGAGATTGTGAATCAGGCCTTCATGGTCGAATTGCTGCAAAGAAACCACTACTAAAGGACATCAATAAGAAGAGACATGCTTGGGCCAAGAAACACGAGCAATGGACATTAGACTGGTGGAAATGTGTCCTTTTGATCTGATTAGTCCAAGTATTAGATTTTTGGTTCCAACCGCTGTGTCTTTGTGAGAACGTATGATCTCCGCATGTGTATTTCCCACCGTGAAGCATGGAGGTGGTGGTGTGGTGGTGCTTTTCTGTGTTTGATTATTTTAGAATCCAAGGCACACTTTACCTGCATGGCTACCACAGCATTCTGCAGCGATACGCCATCCCAACTGGTTTGCGCTTAGTGGGACTATAATTTGTTTTTTCAACAGGACAATGACCCAACACACCTCCAGGCTGTGTAAGGGCTATTTGACCAAGGAGAGTGATGGAGTTGCTACATCAGATGACTCCACAATCCCCTGACCTCAACCAAATTGGGATGGTTTGGGATGAGTCGAACCGCAGAGTGAAGGAGAAGCAGCCAACACGTGCTCAGCTTATGTGGGAACTCCAAGATTGTTGGAAAAGCATTCCAGGTGAAGCTGGTTGAGAGAATGCAGAGTGTGCAAAGCTGTCATCAAGGCAAAGGGTGGCGATTTGAAGAATCTCAAATAAAAATATTTTATAACACTTTTTTTGATTCCATGTGTTATTTAATAGTTTGATGTCTATTATTCAACAATGTAGAAAATAGTACAAATAAAGAAACCCTTGAATGAGTAGGTGTTTTCTAAGGCCAGAGACTTTTTGCGGCAACTCTTGGATCTACCCATCTGGGAGAATTGTCATCAACTACACTAATTAGCATAGCGCAACGGTCAAAAAATATTACTAGAAAATATTCATATTCATGAAATCACAAGTGAAATATAGTGAAACACAGCTTAGCCTTTTGTTAATCACCCTGTCATCTCAGATTTTGAATTTATGCTTTACAGCCAAAGCAAGACCAGCATTTGTAAGTTTATCGATAGCCTAGCATAGCATTATGTCCAGCTAGCAGCAGGAAGCTTGGCACAAATCAGAAAAGCGATCAAATTAACAGTTTACCTTTGATCTATGGATGTTTTCACTGACGAGACTCCCAGTTAGACAGCAAATGTTCCTTTTGTTCCATAAAGATTATTTTTATACCCAAAATATCGCCGTTTGTTGGTCACGTTATGTTGAGAAATCCACCGGAAATAGGGGTCACGACAACAAAAATAAAAAATTCCAACAAATTCCAAATTATGTCCATAATATCGACAAATATGGCAAACTTTTTATAATCAAGCCTCGAGGTGTTTTCAAATATCTATTCGATAATATATCAACCGGGACAATTGGCT